>NC_053027.1:575609934-575670038 GCF_003073215.2 Triticum urartu | reverse complement strand
AAAAAGGAGGAAGAAGAAAAGAAAGAAGAAAAAAAGGAAGAAGAAAAAACAAGAAAGAAAAAGGAAGAAGAAAAAAATGAAAACCAAATAAAAACCAAATGAAAACCAAAAGAAAGAAGAAAGAAAAAGGAAGAAGAAAAAAAGAAGAAGAAAGGAAGAAGAAAGGAAGAAGAAGAAAGAAAGTAAAAAGAAAAAGGAAAGAAGAAGAAAGAAAGAATAGAAAGGAAGAAGAAGAAAGGAAGAAGAAGAAAGAAAGAAGAAGAAAGAAAGAAGAAGAAAGAAAGAAAAAAGAAAAAGGAAGAAGAAGAAAGAAAGAAGAAAGGAAGAAGAAGAAAGGAAGAAGAAGAAAGAAAGAAGAAGAAAGAAAGAAGAAGAAAGGAAAAAGAAGAAGAAAAAACTCAAGAAAAACAAAAGAAAACAAGAAAGGAAGAAGAAGAAAGGAAGAAGAAGAAAGAAAGAAGAAGAAAGAAAGAAGAAGAAAGAAAGAAAAAAGAAAAAGGAAGAAGAAGAAAGAAAGAAGAAAGGAAGAAGAAGAAAGGAAGAAGAAGAAAGAAAGAAGAAGAAAGGAAGAAGAAGAAAGAGGAAGAAGAAAGGAAGAAGAAGAAAAAAAGAATTTTTACTTAAAGAATCTTATTTTTTAATTCCTCCTCCTCTATGTCCCCTTAATCTTATTTTTTAATTCCTTTATACTTAAAGAATTTTTACTACATGCAGGAGTGACATATGGCGGACGACAGAACTGAGCCGCTTAGGGATCCGGAGGCTGAACGTTATTTAATGGACATCATCAACAACGAGATTCCTTATGTGCCGGGCTCAGAATATGAGCAACAAGAGGATGTAGTCTCTTCTTATATGAACCTTGACGGTGACGATGATCGAGAAGGTGAAGGAACGGACATTGTCGACGGAGGTCAACCGTCAACAACCGACGATCTCCAATTGCAAGAAGCAACCACCTCCGGCGAGGTATATATATACATTGAGAGCCTCTCGTGATACAAACTTACTGAAATGTGAATACATATGTATTAACGCGCGCGACTCTCTTTCTTTTTTTAGCCCTCCGGATCGAGTACGACAAAGCAGCGTGGCAAATCCAAGGCGATGAAAACAGGAGAAACATATGCCATTGAGTCTGTCAGTGAAACCGGCAAGCCCCTACAGCACACCTCAAAGTTTGTCAACCAATGCGGAGTCGTTGTTAGAGACAACGTCCCGATCACCGTCCAGGAATGGAAAGAGCCAAAGAAGGCACGTCTTGGTTTCAGTTTT
Organism: Triticum urartu; assembly: GCF_003073215.2. NCBI lineage: Eukaryota > Viridiplantae > Streptophyta > Magnoliopsida > Poales > Poaceae > Triticum > Triticum urartu. The sequence goes on along the minus strand of NC_053027.1, from coordinate 575,668,763 downwards.
GTCGACAAGAGAACGAAAAAGGATTGCTGGAGAAAGCTTGTGGAACATTTCATTCTACCTCCGGAATACAACAAAGTCGATGAATTCGGTAACGAGGTTCCGGGTGGACGTCAGAGGAGGAGGCTAGTTAAAGAGTTCGCTCTTCAGAAGATGGCCGATGCATTCCGGAACTTCAAGAAAAATTTAACCCGTGACTATGTCAACAAGGGCAAGACTCCGGATTTCAATGGACAATATGAGAAACTGAAAGATGATTGGCCAGAATTTGTGAGGCAAAAGCAATCGGACCATTTCAAGGAAATATCGAAAAAAATAAGGATAATGCGGCTAAGAAAAAGTACCATCATATTATGGGGCCAGGAGGATACCGCCTTGCGGACCCTAGGTGGCAGAAGATGGAGGAGGACCTGAGGGTGCGAGGAATCCCTCTAGGTACAGAGGGATGGGACCCAAGGGCCAAAAGCTGGTGGTACGGGCATGGGGGATCGCTAGACCCGGAGACAGGGGTGTGTGTTCACCGGCATCGACGCTTTGCTCCGACCCAAGCCCTTATTGACGCAATGACCCAAGCTCAAGCGGGCTTGATCAAGTTCAACAGAGAGAAAGACGCACTGACTTTAGCCCTCGGGAATGATGAACACGGAGGACGTGTACGAGGCAAAGGCAAAGTTTCGTGGAAAGTAGGGTTTTCCCAAGACAATGACCCGTACGGTTACAGAAGCCGTAAGAGAAAGACGGACCGGGATGCAGATCTTATGACGAAGTTTGCATCGGAACTCCATGAGTTGAAGCAGACCGTGCATGAACTATTGAAAGAAAAATCGGCTGCAGGGCCGCATGAAGATCATGAAGCGGATTGCGGAAGCCAGCAGCGGAGAAGCAGCGTGGCTTCCACGGATGCCCCGCCTGGTGCTAGTGCACCGATGATCGAGATTCGTGCACCGGAGCCTCACTACCCCGTGGATGATGTAAAGAAGATGAAAGACTGTGATCTGCATTATCCCGTGGGGGACGTTTCCACGAAGGTAGCTAGCGGCAGTGCTTTACCCTGTAAACCTGGAGCACTCCACCACAACAACCCCATTCCATATGGCTATGCTTGTGTCACGGTGGAAGACATAGTCCAAGGGTTTGAGGACCTGGAGATTGACAAACCTACACCCGAAGGGGATAGCAGACTTGGAGATGTCAAGCGCCAGTTCATTCTATGGAAAAAGAAGTACATAGTGTTTCCAGACCGAGGCGCCAAGGCTAGCAAGTCCACCCCCCTCCGATGGTGGTGGTGGTGGTGGCGGTGGTGGCGGTGGTGGTGGTCGTGGTGGTTCACCTACACCTCCTTCACGCCATTCGACGCCGTCCCCCGATCCACAACCTCCGGCGGGTACGACGCCCCCCAATCCTCCTTCGGCGGGTACGACGCCCCCCAATCCACCTCCGGCAAAGAAGCAGAAGCAGGCGGACAGCAAGGAAACCTGCTCCTGGACTATTAACCCGGACCCTTATGTACCTAAGACCACAAGGGTACCGGAGCCATCGCTGAAGCGTCTCCTCCCAAGGCCTGGGGAACTTAGTGAAGCTGACCTCACATTGGCCGCGTCTACTGATTATGAGAAATGGAAGGCGGATATGAAGGCGAAAAAAGTGCCTGAGCCCAAGCTTCACTGAGAAGAAAAAGAAGTGGGCTAAGGATTTTTTGACGACACCGTCCCAAGCCGAGCTGAATATGCCTGACGACTATGGACATGAACTTCGTAGGCAAGCAAAAATATTGAAGGAGGAAGAAAGTAAAAAAAGCGGGAAACAAGTTGACCAGCTCGGGATGCAGAAGAAACAATCGATCCCCCCGCTCATAGTGAAAGCCGGTCCGGAAGAGGACCCCGAGATCATAGCAGCTGCGGCAGCACTTGGATTGACTGTAGCGGCTGCCATGAAACAAGCGTCCGAGATGGGTTTGACTGTTCGTGCCTTCTTAGACCTTGAGGATGCGCCTGTAGGTGAGATAACATTACAATATGTGCGGAAGGGGCCTCTCGTCGAGCCTGAGAAGGAAAATAGTCTACCAACACAAATGCGAAATCTGCTACGTTGGTACAAGCAATTCATAACATGGGCCGACAAAGAATATGTTTATGCGGATGTTACACATGAGCATCACATCAAACGGTACTCTGTAGAAGTTCATATGAGTGAATTATTCCAGCTGTTCAATCTGCGCGCCCTCGACAAATCTATGCTGAGTTGCTACGTTCTGTAAGTGATTTATTTCTACCTCATCTCGTTCTTCATTGCCTGCACTATATATATATATTGTCCTAACTATATTGTTGCGTACGCTATTATGCAGATTGAAGATTTGGGAATGCAAAATAAGAAACATCCATGATGTTGGGTTCATTGACCCACATATCGTTAATGGACATGTGTTAGAACATCACCCCAAAGACATGGAGAAAGACCTGTACAAGTTTCTTAAAAAGCATCAACTCAAAAGTCATATTCTATTTCCTTACCATTTTGGGTGAGTGTTTCTCTCTTGTGCCCATTCTATTTTGTTTACTCCATGCATGGTATGTCTAATCGATGAGTTATGCATGACTGTGCATGTAACGTGTCCGCAGGTTCCACTGGATTCTGCTAAATATTGAACTTCACACCTCCACAGTTCTAATCATGGACTCTAAGGATTCGGATCCAAAGCGTTGGGCCGACATGAGAAAAATGCTGCAAAAGTAATTATTTTCAATCATTTGAGCTCTATATCGATCGGTCTCTTCATTTCCTAATATCAACTAACTAATAAATCCCTTATTCATTTAATTTTCTTTGCCCTGTAGGGTTTGGAGACGGTTCTCAGAAGAAACTGTCGGTGAATTCAAACATGAGCTAGATTTCAGAAAGTTAGTTAATGTGGATAAGCAGCCATCGGGGACCGATCTATGTGGATACTATGTTTGTGAGAACATCCGGAGACAAACCACTGAGCGGAAGGCATCAGCTAGCATGCGGAACGCGACGGATAACTTGCGGAGGAGGCTTAGTCCAGAAGCTCGCTTCCGACCAATTCAAGAAGAATTAGCAGGATTTTTCATGAGGGAAGTCATCAATCCTAAAGGACAACACTATACCGAGGACGAAGAAATTTATATGCATACCCGAGGTTGAAACTTGTTCGAAGTTGTATATGGTCATCCATCCTAATTGTGTATGGAAACTTGTTCGAAGTTGTATATGGTCACCCGAGATTGAATATATATTATATATTCCTCTTGAATTCTTCTTGTTTGAAATTTCATATGCATGTATATAGAAGCGTAGAATATGTGTACTGAAACTTCATCAAAAATAAAATAAAACACAAAATAAAATATAAAACAAATAAAACACTACAAATTAAAAAGAAACCAGGTTTAGGGGGGCTAAAACCCTAAACCTGCGGAGGAGGCCTTTAGTCCCGGTTGGCCACGAGAGCCGGGACTAAAGGTCCTCGGCCCCGACGGACCACGGGCGCCCACGTGGCGGGCCTTTGGTCCCGGTCAGCCACAAGAACCGGGACTAAAGACTTTTGTCGCGGTCCGTAAGAGCCGCGGCTAAAGGGGGGGGGGGTCTTTAGTCGCGCTTATTTAGTCCCGGTTGCACAGCCGGGACTAAAGGGCTTTTTTCTACCAGTGCACCGAGGCCTACCTCACCGCCACCTGCCGGTCCGGTGCCCGCTGCCTCCGCGCCACCCTCGGCTTCGACGACGACCGCATGAGCCTCGCCCTGGACGACCACGAGGATGTCGTCGACCACTTTCGCGGCGCCAACATGCGCTGGAGCAAGATCAAGGTGGTTCCCCGTGCCACCACCATCGTCACCAACGGCCCCGGCCGCACCGGGGAGCGCCGCATGTACCGCCTCACCTTCCACCGCCGCCACCGGCGGCTTGTCGAGGACGCCTACCTGCCGCACGTCCTCGCCGAGGGCCGTGACGCCATCGCCAGGGCCCGCCAGCGCAGCCTCCACACCAACAAGCCCAAGGACGACTGGGAGGGAGACTACGACGCCTGGAGCAGCGTCAAGTTCGAGCACCCCTCCACCTTCTCCACCCTCGCCATGGACCCCACCAGGAAGCAGGAGATCCTTGACGATCTCCAGATGTTCCGTGACAGCAGGGACTACTACGCCTCCATTGGCAAGACGTGGAAGCGGGGTTACCTGCTGTTTGGGCCTCCTGGCACCGGCAAGTCCACCATGATCGCCGCCATGGCCAACTTCCTCGACTACGACGTCTACGACCTCGAGCTCACGTCGGTCAAGAGCAACACGGAGCTAAAGAGACTCTTCATTCGCACAAAAGGCAAGTCCATCATCGTTATTGAGGACATTGATTGCTCCATCGATCTCACAGGCAAGCGCAGTAACAAGAAGAAGACGGACGATGGAGAAAAGGACAAGGAGAGCAAGGTCACGCTGTCCGGGGTGCTCAACTTCATTGACGGGCTATGGTCTGCTTGTGGAGGAGAACGGATCATTGTGTTCACGACCAACCACAAGGAGAACCTAGACCCGGCACTGATCCGACGTGGCAGGATGGACATGCACATCGAGATGTCCTACTGCTGCTTCGAGTCCTTCAAGGTGCTCGCCAAGAACTACCTTGGTGTCGAAGAGCATTATATGTTCAGTGAGATTCGGCAGCTTCTAGGCGAGGTCAACATATCGCCGGCTGATGTAGCAGAGAATCTGATGCCTAGGTCGAAGGAGAAGGACGTGGACAGCTGTCTCGGTAGACTGGTTATGGCGCTTAAGGAGAAATCATCTGCTAGGAACAAAGATGGAGATGAGAATGACAATAGTGGCAAACAACAGGAGGAAGACAAGAACAAAAAGCGCGACATTAGCAACGATGACAAGAAAGAAGATGATGTACCATGATAGCATATAGAGTTAGTAAGTGCATGTGTAGATATAATTTTTAACACAAGAGTATATGTACACTTGCATTCGAGTTGGTCGGTTAGGGTGCCTGCCCCATGTGTCTTTTTGGTTGTGGTATCTTACTTGCAATCAAGTTAAAAATATAGATACCATGTGACACATGTGGTAAGCAATCCAAACAATCCAAAAAACAAGTTAAAAATATAGATTATGTGAAATTTATACAAGTGTCAATTGGCGTGGTTTGCTCGTCCCAATTTTTTGTCAACTTTTCCGCTTCAGAATCTGCAAGAATTTATATGTTTCCATCATTTTCGTGTGAGTTTGTCGTAGTAGACTAGTACTAGGAGAGAGTGTTTCTACACATGCATAGATGAACCCCTTTTCTTATTTGTTTGAGGGAAGACAAGACGGCCCTTCAAAAATAAGTACATACGGACACTATCTTCTTACAAACTGATATGTCGATTAAATATACTTCTCTGGTTTGACTTGATCATGAATATATGTATGCTAGTTAATTCAGCTGCACATATACACAGACCACGAATGTGTGAATCCAGCAGTTTGTACAATGTATTTAGAAATTTACCTGCTTTAGATGTGCGAAGTTAGGAAACGCGTAAAATATATGTTAGGGCATGTATAATGGTGCTATCTTAGAGGTGCCACATAGGATAAATATTGACATGAAGGAGAGAGAAATCATAAGAAAAAGGCTTTGTTTTCTCTTATTTAAGAGATAATCTCTTAGCACAATATGTCTCTTCACGTTTTTAGGAATAGCTAGTTATTGAAGGTAAGGTTAAGAGGTAACCCGTTGTAGATATACTTTTATCGGGGGATTGGATGATTTGCCCCACTTTATAAGGGGTTTGTTGATTTGCCCCAGGGTGCAAAAGATCCAATTTCTCTATTGTCATCTCTCAATTACATGTAAGGCTTAAGATAAGACTGTCTTATCAACCATTGTACATGTCCTTAGGTGTTAGAACATTTTTTTTAAATCATTAAATGTTACTAAACATTATTTTTGAATGGTACAAAACATTTTTTTAATTACTTGAATTTTTTTACACTGCATAAACATTTTTAAGAGTAGCACAAACAAATTTCTGAAACATGTAGGCAACTTGATTGATCTACAGGAAGCTAGCAGTATGTATGCATGGCTGGATTTTAATTGAATGCAGTGCTGCTGAATTTGTTTAGCTAGCGACCAGAACCTATTATGCCGTTGTTTGTTTGTTGTTGCTTCAGTTAAGCTTCACAAGACATGTACTGTACTTGTACCTTGCATGTGTTTGATAATATATGTGAAGAAGAAAGATGCAATGCGGCCTTGGAGCGGTGATGCCCTATTTTAGGATAGCTGTTTGGAGACAGCGCTTGCTCGTGCCCAAAAAAATATATCAGTTTTCGTGTCCAAAAGTTTACTTCGCCGCTTTTCGTGTCAAAAAATAAGGCCGATGTTGGAGATGCTCTTAATGTGTGACTGTTTGGTTGTCCTTGTTGCTATCTCTTATAACTCTCTTGATCAATCTGCTTATGGCCACTTGATTGCAGAATTAGAAATTTCATGGAAGCTTGCAGGTGAGTTCCTCTGAAATTAGAATGCGAGCAAAATAGGGTATTCTCATTGTCTAGCTAATCATGGTTATTATGTTGGTAGCACCCCTCGTTAGCTGTGTCAGGTTCCATGTTGTATCTCTTAAGCTTGCATTAGCGGACTATAATTCTATTCTTATGAAATAAAACCTATTCTTTCTCCCAGAAAAAGTATCTAGCGTCATCACGTTTCTTCTTGTTTGAGAGTGTGTCTTCCTGTTTCATGTATCTCAGCAAAATCTGGGCGCACATACTTGAACACATTTAATAATACTAGATCAATGCACGCTATATAGTATGCACGGTTGAAAAACACTACCTATTAACCCGCAAAAAAACACTCTGTCACTAGCCTACTACTAGTACTACAAACTTATGTATAAATTCAAGCAGTTATTGAGGAGAAAAAATGACAAAAAGATTCACCCAAACAAAGCAGGTGAGTGGGGCTCTTGTATAAATTCACATTAATGTAATTTGTTTTACTTGAAAGGAAGATAAACCAACTGATTCGTGTCAGCACCCTACGGACTACTGATTCGGATGCAATGATACATATTTTGTGTTATACTCTATGTACGCATGCATTTACTGACTCACACATTTGTATATGCTATCGTGGGCAGAATTATTGATCCTCGTCTTCTTTCTTGTCGTCACTATCGTCTTCCTCCTCTTCTTCGTCACTACTGTCATTCTCTTCTTCATCTTTGTCCCCGGCAGATGCTTTCTCCTTGAGCGCCATAACCAATCTACCGAGGCAGGCGTCCACGTCCTTCATCTTTGACCTAGGCATCAGGTTCTCCGCTACATCAGCCGGCAACATGTTGACCTCGCCTAGAAGCTTCCGAATCTCACTGAACATATCGTGCTCCTCGACACCAAGGTAGTTCTTGGCAAGCACCTTGAAGGATTCGAAGCAGCAGTACGACATCTCGATGTGCATGTCCATCCTGCCACGCCGGATCAACGCGGGGTCTAAGTTCTCCTTGTGGTTGGTCGTGAAGACAATAATTCGCTCGCCTCCGCATGCGGACCATAGACCGTCGATGAAGTTGAGCACCCCGGACAGCGTCACCTTGGTCTCCTTGTCCTTGTCTTCATCGTCGTCCTTCTTCTTCTTGCCCTTCTTACCGCGCTTGCCTGTGAGATCGATGGAGCAGTCGATGTCCTCAATGACGATGATCGACTTGCCTTCCGTGTCGATGAAGAGCCTCTTCAGCTCGGTGTTGTTCTTGACCGTCGTCAGCTCAGGTCATAGACGTCGTAGTTGAGGAAGTTGGCCATGGCCGCGATCATGGTGGACTTGCCGGTGCCAGGAGGCCCAAACAAGAGGTAACCTCGCTTCCATGTCTTGCCGATTGAGGCGTAATAGTCCTTGCCGTCACGGAACATCTCGAGATCGTCAAGAATCTCTTGCTTCTTGGTGGGGTCCATGGCGAGGGTGGAGAAGGTGGAGGGGTGCTCGAACTTGAGGCTGCTCCAGCCGTAGTCCCCGGACCAGTCGTCCTTGGGCTTGTTGGTGTGGAGGCTGCGGTGGCGGTTTCTGCTGATGGCGTCACGACCTTCGGCGAGGACGTGCGGCAGGTAAGCGTCCTCGACGAGCCCCCGGTGGCGGCGGTGGAAGGTGAGGCGGTACATGCGGCGCTCCTCGCTGCGGGCGGGCCCCTTGGTGATGATGGTTGTGACGCGGGGAAACACCTTGATCTTGTTCCAGCGGATGTCAGCGCCGCGGAAGTTGTCGACGACCTCGTGGTCGTCCATGGTGAGGCTCATGCGGTCGTCATCGAAGTCGAGGGTGGCGAGGAGGCAGCGGGCGCTGGACGCGCAGGTGGCGCTGAGGTAGGCCTCGGCGGTTTCGTAGGCCTCGTTGCGGCCGAAGCAGTCGGGGTCGTGCTCGTCCAGGGTGATGGTGTCGTAGGGGGATATGGCGTCCTTGATCCGGCTGATGAGGGTGTCGACGTAGTCCCTGACATTGTCTGGAACGCACTGCTGCGCCATGGACCACATGAACAGGAGGTTTGTCAACGACGACAGCACCCGCGTGAACCAGCCGCCGGCGACCAACATGTCCATGGCTCGATCTCGATCTCGATCTCTACTAGTAGTATCTTTTGTTTGATAATAAATTCGATATCTACTTGTGCATCACGTGGGTCGTCTTTATATGCCCGAACGCACCGACCTTCTGAATTCAAGTACAACGCAAACCCTAGATGCATGGACTCTGTCAACGGAGAAAATATGAACACATGCACGAGCGAAATTTCCTTTGGGAGACTAGTAGTCTTTGCACGGGTTACGATTCCGGTTTCCCAAAGAAAACTAGATACACGGAGCTTGCAAAGGAAATAGAGATTCCCCGCTCCTAGGGTTCCCCCGCGCCTTCGCCGCCGCCGGCCTGCGCCACCGGGCCCTGCCCGCATGGTGTTGGCGGCGGCGGCGGCGGCCTTCCCTTCCCCACGCGCGGTGCCATGGCTCGGGTGGTGGCGTCCCGCGGCGGTGCTCCTCGGTCGACGGTGGTTCCGGCAGCGGCGGCTGCTCGAGGCGGCGCGCTCTGGGTGGCCTAGAGGCGGCGGCGCGGCCACTTGGCGGCGGGCTGGCGCAGTGGATGGTGGCGGTGCCCTCCTGGCCTAGATCCGGGCTCTTTTGGGCCCAATCTAGGTCTGGGCGGGCCTGTCTCGGTCTCGCCTGCGACGGCTCCGGCAGGGGCGGTGGTGGCGCGGCTCGTGCGGGGGGTTGTGGAGACGGCGACGCGTCTACTGCAGCTCGGCGACGGGTGCTTCACGAGCCCCTTTTGGGCTCGGCCGGGCCTCGAGGGCCTGGTACGCTCCCCTTGTCGCGTCCGGTCGGTGACCGCCGATGGCGGTGGAGGTTGTCTCCTCCGGCGTGGCTGTTGTCGCTGCCGCTCCTCGTTCCCGGCTGCTCCCTCTCGTCCTCGTCGGTCTTGCTTCAATGACCATGGTGAGGCGGCGGTGATGATGGCAAGACCGTGGTGGCGCACGTTCGTGGGTGGCTTGTCTGGTGGAGCACGTCGGACCGTTCGGGGTTGTGGGTGTTTGGTGGATGGATGAAATCCGTGCCGGCTTGCCGGCACCGACGCGGTGACGCCCGTGGGCGCTATCGTTCCTACCTGAAGGGCGTCGGGTCTTCCCCTTCCCCACTCCCCTCCGCATACCGGGGGAAACCCTAGGACCTGTCCGGGCAGCATCGTCGTTGTTGTCGTGTTCCTTCCTGAAGGTGCTGCTTAGTATGCGGAGGTTCGAGGTGCCTGGAGCGAGGTGGTACATCTCCGGTGGGCACAACGGTTTCGGGTTATCATCGTTTTCGCTGATTCGACGTTGTTAACATTATTTTCTCTCTTCTTTCTCTTTTGTTTCTTTTGGGCATGCTTGTGCTGTTTTCCTCAGCATTGGACTCTTTGTTGTATCGGGCAGTTGCTATATCTATATAGCGGGGCGAAAGCCTTTTCCTTAACTAGATACACAGCTAAACCGACGTTTTTCTCTCCATATGTGTAACACCCTCGATGCGACTATATCTCCCACGTGTCGAGGCATGACTTAGAGGCATAATCGCATTGAAGGCATATGTCGCAAGTGAGGTAATCTTCACACAACCCATGTAATATAATAAGGAATAAGAGATACATAGTTGGCTTACAATCGCCACTTCACACAATTACATGAATAAAGCATTACATCATCCAAATACAATCAAGGTCCGACTACGGAATCAAAATAAAAGAAGAACCCCAAATGCGACAAAGGTCCCCGATCGACCCCAACTGGGCTCCACTACTGATCAACTAGAACGAAACAACACAAATGAACAAGGTCTTCAACGAGCTCCTCCTGAGCTTGGTAGCGCCATCTGCACGGACTCATCGGCACCTGCAAACTGGTTTTTGGAAGTATCTGTGAGCCACAGGGACTCAGCAATCTCGCACCCTCGCGATCAAGACTATTTAAGCTTATGGGTAAGGTAAAGGTATGAGGTGGAGCTGCAGCAAGCGACTAGCATATATGGTGGCTAACATACGCAAATGAGAGCGAGAAGAGAAGGCAAAGCACGTTCGAGAAAGTATGATCAAGAAGTGATCCTAAACGACCTACGTCAAGCATAACTCCAACACCGTGTTCACTTCCCGGGCTCCGCCGGAAAGAGACCATCACGGTTACACACGCGGTTGATTCATTTTAATTAAGGTCAACTTCAGGTTTTCTACAACCGGACGTTAACAAATTCCCATCTGCCCATAACCGCGGGCACGGCTTTCGAAAGTTTAAATCCCTGCAGGGGTGTCCCAACTTAGCCCATCACAAGCTCTCACGATCAATGAAGGAATAGACCTCCACCCGAGACATTCCGATCAGACTCGGTATCCCAGTACAACAAGACATTTCGACAGGGTAAAACTAAACCAGCAACACCGCCCGAATGTGCCGACAAATCCCGATAGGAGCTGCACATATCTCTTTCTCAGGGCACACTCAGATGAGACATCCCACGAGTAAAACCAACCCTCAAGTTGCCCCGAGGTGGCCCCGCAATCTACTCGGTCGGACCAACACTCAGAGGAGCACTGGCCCGGGGGGTTAAAATAAAGATGACCCTTGAGCCGGCCGACTCAAGGGAATGAAAAGGCTAGGTGGCGAATGGTAAAACCAATGTTGGGCATTGCTGGAGAAGCTTTACTTAAGGCGAACTGTCAAGGGGTTCCCATTATAGCCCAACCGCGTAAGGGACGCAAAATCCGGGAACATAACACCGATATGACGGAAACTAGGGCGGCAAGAGTGGAACAAAACACCAGGCATAAGGCCGAGCCTTCCACCCTTTACCAATTATATAGATGCATTAATTAAATAAGATATATTGTGATATCCCAACAAGTAAACATGTTCCAACAAGGAACAACATCTCCATGTTCCAACAAGGAACAAACTTCAGTCTTCACCTGCAACTAACAACGCTATAAGAGGGGCTGAGCAAAGAGGTAACGTAGCCAATCAACGGTATGCTAGGACAAGGTGGGTTAGAGGCTTGGTTCAACAATATGGGAGGCATGATAAGCAAGTGGTAGGTATCGCAGCATAGGCATAGCAAAAGAGCGAGCAACTAGCAAGCAAAGATAGTAGTGATTTCGAGGGTATGATCATCTTGCCTGAAATCCCGCAAGGAAGAAGAACAAGTCCATGAAGAAGACAAACGGACGTAGACGAACGGGTCCTCACAAACTCGACGTTACCGGATCCAACCCGAAGAAGCAAACACCGAAAAAGAAGCACACAACATAGTAAACAACCACGACATGAACATGGCATGATGCACAATCAAGTATGATGCATGTCCGGTTTAAAGAGGCATGGCATGGCAAAGTGCACAAGCAACCCTACAAATTAAGTGGAGCACAATATGCAACGGGTTGCATATTGACGAAACACCACATCAATTTATTTAGTTCGATCTCGTTTATGCACCCAACAATATTAAATGTTGTTAAACATGGCAAGAGGGTGAAGCAAAATAAAACTACTTATCTAGTTAAGGTTAAATGAGGCCGGAAGCAACGAACAACAATTCCGGTAAATCCCCATAGCATATTTTAGATTTGGTGCGGTTCTGCCCTAAACAATATTTTAGAGTTGTTAAACATGCAAAGTGATGCCACCATGTTAAACTAGACATTTTTCTACCCCATCTACATATAAAGTTTATTAAAAACAGAGTTACGGTTAATTAGATATGAATTAAAGCATTTTTAACATGGCATAGAGCAAATTTAACCAAACAACATTTTAAACAGGTCAAACATGCATGAAAGTTGGATACTGCGAAACTAGATAAAATTCTAAGCATTTTACATATATAACATGTTTTATTTGGATGCATGGATATTTGGTTATTAGCATCTTAAAGCAGTGGCATTCCTGTAATTATGCATGCACTAAAAATAGAGAAAAACTCAGGGAAGAAAGAAAAAAACATACGCGGGCCAGAAGCAACACAGTGCAGCGGCCCGGGAGCGAAAGAGGCTGGATGTGCAGTGTGAAAAAAAGGTAAATAAGCGGCAAAAATAGGGGCGCCTGGGACTCGAACCCAGGACCTCCTGGATAGAACAGAGGGAAACTGACCGCTGCACTAGAGGGAGGACTTTGCTTTGAGAGGGGCGCCTGGCTCATTTGAACCAGCCCCAGAAGGCCGAGCCCTGTGCTCTACCGCGCACAGGAAGATGACGACGGTGCCGGCAGCCAACGACGGCGACCACCGGAGCAGTGGAGCACCAGCGGGGGTGCGGGATTGCGAGGCGGTGCTGCTACGGGATGAGCGTGTGCATGTGCGCATGAGTGCGTGCGCGCAGACAGGCTCTCGCGGCCATGGCAAGGCGGCGCGGCGAGGATGGAGGCTATGGCCGAAGCTAGGTGGTGTGGCGCGGCTGCGCGCGAGGCAGGGGCGAAGCAGAGGGGCGGCTGCGAGGCAAAGCACGCTGGGCGCGCGCGGGAGCGAGTGCGCGAGGCAGGGTGGGCATGCAAGGTGAGCTTCAGGAACTCGCCCATAGCGGATATGGAATAGGCAGGCTCGGGAAGATGACCACGACGACAGGATCAAACCGGAGAGGGAGTTGGGGAGGAGCGGGGCATCACCGTGGGGGTGCTGATGGAGTCGTGATGCAGAGGCGAGGCGAAACGCTGATCGGGGCGGCGTCCTCGAGTCCGTGAAGAAGTTGAAGCAGGGGAGGTAGACGACAATGAACTTGGCGTCTCCGGACTTGGATCGCAGAGGAACGGGGTCGTGGCGGCGTCTCGATGCGCGTGGATGAAGAAAGGGTCGGCGACGAGCTTGCTACGCCGGAGGAAAGCTTGATCACGAGCCGACCATGGCGTCGGGCGGTGGAGGAAGCAGGCGCATGGGTGTGCCCTTACCTGTGGCGGCGGCAGAGGAGGAAAGAGGGGGAGGAGGAGGAACCCTAGGGCGAGGGCTCTGCTTATAAAGGGGCGCGAGCGTCGCTGGCCTCGACGTCCGTGAGCTCACGGCGCGACGGCGCGAGCGCTCTGTGTCTGGAGCGAGGGAGACGGAGGGGAAACGGAGCAGGTGGCCGTTTGGGGCATTGGGCTGGGCCGGCTGGGGAGAGAAACATGTGGGCTGCGAGGTCTGCTGCTGGGCTGCTCTTCCTTTCTCTCCTCACCTCTCTTCCTTAGCTCTTCAGGCAGAATAACAAGAGCAGAAATGCACAGGGAGATCAGGAAGAAAGTAGGCTGCGACGGAAAGGTTTATAAGATCCTGGATTTATGCACAATTTGAATAAAATGGTCTGGACATTTTAGAGATAGAAAAATAATTCAAGTTTGAATTTAATTCAAACTTGAGTCATTTTTGAACCCAACCAAAACAACTTCAAAATGGATGATACTTGACAGAGAGGTATAAGGCATGGTGCATGATTATCAGGAAATAAATGAACATTAATGGAGGCACAAATAATGCCACTTGGCATGAAAGCCAAGATTTGAAAGAAAGGAAGAAGTGATAAGGTTTGCACGTGGAGAAAGGTCTTGATGAAAAGATGAAGATACAAATGACCATAGGAGGAGGGGAAGGGTGATGCAAGGGGTGATCATGCATGAAACACACAATGCACATGATGAGCATGATGAAATGCAACATTACAAGAAGCACAAAAGCAACACTTGAAATGATCACAATGCAAACATGGATGACAAAAGCAAAACATTAAAGGAAATGGCAAAGTTGGGGATCAAGAATTAAGATAACAAAGGCATAAGGAAATTTTGTAAGTGTGTTATGGTTAATTCCAAATAAATGGAATATTTACTATAGCTCTCTAAATATCGAGAGGATATGTTTTAAAGAGAATCACCATGTGAATTCCCTTGATTTAAATGGATCAAAATATCCATGCCATTTATTTAGTTGAGTTTCCAGAAGATTTATAAGAAGATGGCATGATGACATGATGCAATGCAAAAAAAATAAAAATAAAAGGGCAGGCACAAATGAAACACACGGCGAAACCCGGAATATATGGAAGGCATCTGAAGCTCCGGTCTTGGGGCGTTACAATATGTAAGTATAAACCTGTATTGCGGCTACGCCAAACTCAAACTAATGCAAGACCGTTGTGAAGAAACTGTGTGATGAATAGTAACAATCGATGTTTATTGACAATGATGATGGACATATTTATACCTCCTGAAGAGGCGCGGCACACATGCGCGATGGTTACAATAGGCACGAGATGAGAACGATGCGTCTATTGCATTAGGATGCGATTGTTTGGGAGAGAAACCGCATGTCGGTTCCACGGGCAGAGATTCCATTTAATTAATTAATCCTAACACTCCTTCTAATCTTTGCTTCAATTATTCTTGTAAACATCATCATCAACATCTTGATCATCATCATCATGATCACTCTCCTCCAAAAACCCTGTATGAAAAATATGAAGAGATATGTAGAATATGCCGTAAAATTTCCTTCCAAAAACCCAGTGGGAAAATAGAGAGAAAGTGACATATCACCATGTCTGTATTACTATTGCCACATTAAAAACCTTCCATAAGAAACCATTCAGAAAAAACATAGTATAAAGGAAAAGAGTGCAATATCAAAGATCTAAGGAGTTTCATACCAATTCCGTTGATATACTTCTCAAATAAAGAACTTGGTAATAACTTTGTAAACAAATCAGCAAGATTATCAAATGACTTTGTTTGCAAAATATTTTTCTCCCCGTTTTGTTGCAACTCATGGGGATAAAATAACTTAGGAGAAACATGCTTTTTAATCTTACTCTTTATATAACACTACTAGGAGAAAGCTCATAGATAGAACCTTAGCAGTAGCGCGGGCTTGGGGTGCGGCACTACTGCTGCTTAGCAGTAGTGCATGTTGTAAACCGGCGCTACAGGTATAGATGTAGCAGTAGCATTGGACAGCCTACCAGCGCTACTGCTAAGTGGATCCATCCTCGTCCATCGGGGCTGACCGTAGTAGTAGTGGCAGTTGAAAAGTAGCGCTACAACTAATATATTAGCAGTAGTGCTTGTCGGATGACCGCCGCTACTGCTATTTGTGCACGGTGCCAGAAGGTGGGCCATACTTAGCAGTAGCGCCGGTCAACAGGCCAGCACTACTGCTACAAAATTTAGCAGTAGCGTCGTTTTCTATCCAGCGCTACTGGTAAGTCTAACTTATCTTCACCCGCGGCCCTCACTGTCCATCTCCACTCTCTATCTCCATCCCCGTCGCTGCCACTGCCGCCCCCCGCATTGCCGCCGCCACATTGCTGCATCCCGCTGCCGCCATCGCTCCCCTGGTATGTCTTCCTCCCTCCTCCCTCCCTCCTTCCTCCATCCCTCCGACCCTCCTCCCTCCCTCCTCCACCCCTTCTACCCTCTCCCTCCTCCCTCCCTCCCACCTCTCCCTACGACCCTCAACCTCCATCCCTCCCTCCCTCCCTCTCTCCTGCATTGCATAAATGGATGGATTGAACTAGGCTTTTTAGTAATGCTTTGGATAGATAGATAGATGGATGGATGGATAGATGTCAATGTTAGAACTAGGGTATTTTTTGTAATAAAAATTTTCAGTAAAAAAAACTAGTAATACAATTTTTAGTAAATGTAGGTCTTTTGAATTAGCATAATAATGTTTTTTATATTTTGTTTTGCAGAAATCAAGGAGCCCCTGCATCGTCCCCGTCACCGACCCCCTCCATCCTCGAGGTGAGACCAGCCAAATCCCCATGTCGTTGATGTCGATGATGATGTAGATGTTTTTATAGATGCAGTAGAGTAGTAGATGAGTAGTTGTGACAATGAGTATTCCCCGAGCAAAAAGAGTCCTCTCCGCAGGATACTCCCACGACCCACGAGCTAGGGTTCATCCCTTGCTCCCCCCGCCGCCGACGGCCAACACTCGCCCCCTCCCGCTAGCGCCGGCCGCCGTCGCACACGCCCCCCGGCCCCCCTCCCTCCCCCCGCCCCCTCCCCCCGCGCTCCTTCGCCCCCCCAGGGCGGAGCCCCCCTGCCCCCTCCCTCCCTGTCTCGACCCCCTTCTCCTCCATCTCCCTTCGCCGCTGCCGGCAGCGGGCCTCCCGACGGTGCCTTCGAGTGGCGCCGACGGCGGCGGACATCCCTTCCCCGCGCGCCTGGAAGGGGTGTCAGGGCTCCCTCCTGCCCGGCGGCGGTGTTGTTTGGCTGGCGGCGGTGGGGCCCGACAGCGGAGTTCTGCGGGCCTCGGGTGCGCTCGATGCCGCGGTGTGGCCGTTGGCTGCGGGGCGGCGTGGTGGGCGGCTGGTCGGCGGCGCCCGCTCGGCCCAGATCTGGGCCCTTTTGGGCCCTATCTGGGTTGGGGCAGGCCTGCGGTCCAGGGCGTGATGGCATGGCTCCCTGGTGGTGAGACGAGGCGGCTGTGGCTGCGGTGGTGGTGGCTCCGGCGGCCGGCATGGTACAGCGTGGCTGCAGGGACTGTCCGGACCCGTTGGGGTCCGGCCGGGCCGGTGGTGGCCTGGCAAGTCCCTGTCACTACGTCTGGTCGGCTCCGCACGGCGGTGGAGGTTGTTCCCTCCTGTCGGCTGCGTTGCGGTTAGCCTCCGAGCCCGGTGTCTTCTCGTCCTACCTCCAGGTCTCGTGTTGGTGACCTCACTGAGACGGTGAAGATGGTGCGGTATCCGTGGTGGCACAGACTGGTGGGCGGCATGTTGGGTGGTGTGCTTTCGATTGTATGGGGTGGTGGTGGTGGTTTCGGGGCGGGAGAAATATCTGGCGGCTCGTTCACCACCGGCGCGGCCGCGCCCATGGGCGTTGCCGGACCCTCCTGAGGGGCGTCGGTGACACCCCTTCCCACTGCCATTCGTGTACCGAAACCCTAGGACTTGTCCGGGCAGCATCGTCGTTGTCGTCGCATTTATTCATGAAGATGTTGCTTGGTATGCGAGGCTTCAGTGTGCTTGGCGGGCGGTGGTACTTCTCCGGACGGTGCAGTGGATGTCGGCCATCTTTGCTTAGTTGAACTTCCGGTGTTGGCATTTGTCTCCTTTTTCTTTCTCTCCTTTTTCTTTTGGGCTTGTTTGTCGTACGGCCCCAACAAGCTGGTTGTATCGGTTGGACATTGCTTTATAATCTAAAGCGGGGGGAAACCCCTTTTCGTCAGTAGTTGTGACAATGTGATGAAGCTAGTTTTTTTTAGAAAGTATCCATGAGGCTACTCCCTATTATATGCACTTCTGTTTCATTATTGATTTTGAAAAATGCTGACAAAATGGATGCATAGATGCATTTTGCAAGGAACACCTCCGAGAGTGGCCTATGTTTTGCTTGAATGTTGATTCATTTCCGTTCCTACAAATTTCAGACACTCGATATGTCCTAATTTAGCGAAGGTCATGCCGAATTTTTTCGTGAATTTTGGCATGACTTGTGCTAGAAAGTAGGAAATATCGAGTGCCCATGATTTGTCGGAACGGGAATTAATCGACATCCCGACAGAACATAGGCACTTTTTATGTCATTGGTCCATATATGTAACGGGTTGACGTTCTGTCTGTCAGGGCTCCTTGTCCATATATGGGAGAGAGGAATCCTGACTGTTGTCGTGGGGGTAGCTTCTTCTTCATTCGAAGGTGCTAGACATTTTGGTGTAATGCACTTTCGAATGAAAGGAGGAGCTACCATCACTGACGGACGCAAATATCAGAGAGAAAGAATCCCGATAGTTCTCGTGGGGGTCGCTTCTCCTTCGTTCCCGTGTGCTAGACATTTTGGTGCAACGCACTCGGGAAGGAAGGGAGGAGCGACCATCACTGACGGTCTATTATATCAGAGAGGGAGTGCCCACCATATACACCACGTGAGATGAGAGTTTTCAAGGAAAGACTCGACAGATCGACAGTCAACCCGTGCTGAATAGTGATCTGCGTGTTGAGTTTTAGGTAATTGCCGTCGATCAATTTTTAATCTTCAAATTATGAACATAGGAAATGTCTGACAATGATAAGATCCCTGAGTGCGACTACTGCGACGACGGCCGGGGTCTGCGCGACATGCCTCTCCTGAAAGATGGTCAGCGCTTCACTATTAAGCTCAACGAGACCTTCGATGTTTGTATGGTACGCAACGACGGCAAATCTTTTTTCTAATTAAGCATGACTTCTGCTTCTTCAACATGTAATTTCTGTTTTTTACACATCAACTAGCGTGTCCCCTGCCATGCGAGACGGTATGTCTTGGAGAAGCTGGAGTTCAAAGATCATGAGAATATGGAGATAAAGAAAGTTCACCTCCAGACCCAACATGGTTACACTAAGCTATACATTGCGGTGACCTACTCCCATTTTGATTGCTCAAATTGGGCCACACTATGCAAGGCGTATGGTTTTCATGAGGGTATGCATGTCACCTTCGATCTTGGTCCTCGAGATGACATCGAAAATAATATCGACATTTGGGTCGATATTGATATGCCTCCACTTCTACCTCTATGTGAGTTTATCAAACATATTTATTAAGTAATTTATATTGTTTATTTTAAAATAGTTGACATCATATTTTCATTGACAGCTTTGGCAAGAGATGTAGTCTTGAACACAATCCTCTTTTTTTTTTCTATTGTTTTGTAGGTTTAGCTCTAAAAGAGAATTCAAAGAAAAATAAGATGAACACATCTTGATATAATCTGATCTTCCTTTTAACATGCATGTTCGATATTGTTGAACTAAACTATGTTTACGAGGTGCTGGAATATTGTATTTGCAGATTTCTTTTGAACCAAGTTGTGTATATGTGCTGGACATTGCATGTCATATAGCTGTGGACTGAACTGTGAGCATTTGAATGGTTGTATGTGTGATGAACTGTGAGCATTTGAATGGATGTATGTGTAAATCTCCTCATTGTTGTGGACTGAACTATAAATGTTCATTTTTTTTTTCTAGAATTGGCACTAGTGGCGGTCTGTATGGAGTGCTCGTCATAGGTGTACACATTAGTAGTGGCGAGCAGCTCCTATTAACAGTGGCGGGCAAGATGTTATGCCCGCCACTGATGGCCTTTTAGTAGTGGCGGGCTTGCCTGGGCCCGTAGCCCGCCACTGATGGCTATTTTGCACCCGCCACTACTAGCCATTTCCGCAGTAGTGATAATGAGAACGTGTGAGGCGAGATAGAGCGGCTGGAGATGCTTGGAAACCTCTACGGTGGATTGCCTTGAGTGTTGTGGACAAGGTTAAGCAGGAGTGTGAGCGTATGTAGAATTCTGCAGTTTCGAACGCCATTGAGTGTGTATATATGGGTCATCTTTCAATTCTCTAGGCAATAAGAGTGCGAATGATTTATTTTTCTCTTGTTCCTTAACTAAGTTCCCGTGGAATATTGTGGGGTGTGCTCTAGGGAACTAGAGAGCCCCAATGTCTTTTTTCGACCAATGTCAGAACTAGTTGTCTAGCTATACTGGCAAAGATAGGGTAGTTGTTTTATTGGGTACATCTGCTCTCTTGTGGTCTATATGGAAAACAAGGAACAAATCCTGTTTTCAAAATGTTATGCCTAGAGATCCTACTGACATTATCTTTCTTGTTTGTTTCCTACTTAACTCTTGGAAAAATCTGTAGAAAAGAGGGTACGAAAGATGCTGCATCAGGTGTGTAGAAGTATCGCGCGGGTGACTCATGATGTCTTAAGAGGTGGGCATGGTTTGGCACCGCGTGTGAGAAGGATTTTGTGAAGCTAGCCGCGCTGGAATGCTTGCTAGCCTCGAAGCCTTTATGTTAATTTCGTTGGTGTCCTTTAATCTGTTGATACCTTTGTAGCTAGTGTGACACTAGGCCCTTTCTAGACTAATTTTGGATAGATTGAAGCATCTTGATGTGGTGATATATATCAGTAATGTGATGATTAGGCTTGCTAGGCTGGAGCATCCTGGTGTGGTTCTAGATCAGTGATGTAATGATTGGTTGGTTGCCCTGTAAACAACTCCATTTTCATAATAAAAATAGGGGCCGTGTGGCCCCTTCAATCGAAAAAAAAAGTTTGTCACAACGATCTCTATCGGCCGAGGATTCTTTTTAAACACGTGATAAGAGGGTGAACATACAATAGCTAACCGTTGACTGGCTGCAAGCAAAATTATTAAATCGGATATGATTAGTGTTTGTAAATCTATAAATCTAGGTATTGCACATCTTGGTGACTCAATCACACTACAAATAAAAAGGCAAAAAGACAAAAGAAAGTGTCCGCGCGGATCTTCATGTAAAATCAATGTCATATGAATTAGATGTGCAATAGTCAGGGCACTTTTAAATGTGCTTTAGCAAAACTGTTTTCGTTTTTATCACCATAAAGTGTCTATGCTCGTGTTTGGCAGTTAAATTTATCTGATGTACCCGCAAAACTCGAGCGTGTTTTGTTGACAAAAATAAGTTGTCACACCGATATCTATGAGGCGAGAATTCAAACACGCGACAAGAGGGTGAACATACAATAGCTAACTTTTGACTGGCTGCAAGCAAAATTATTACATCACATATGATTAGTGTTTAAATTTCAACAGTCCGTAACAACAGATCTTCATGGTTGATCTTGAGTGGAGAGACCCCGACTGCGTCCTATTATGAAGATTGGAGTAGAAATAATAACCGGATCGTCATTCGCTTTCTGGTTCGGATCAGATCACGTATCATCGGAACCGCATCTGGCCGTGTCCCCGACTCGCCTAACCCCGCACGACGCCACCAGCTCGGCGTCATGGTGGCCGGCAGATCGCCCGATCTTGACGTTGAACGCCTCCACCCCGCTCGGTAGGTCCGCAGTAAGGCTGTCCATCAGGAACCCTGGTAGCTGTACGGCGGTGCCCTTAGCGACGAGGAACTCTGGCGCGGAGACGGCCTGGCATGGCAGTGGTGGTGGCGAGCGGTACGCATTGGTAAGACACGTGCACGTAGGTGCCCTCATCCATGCACGTGTCGCGGCCGGGGCTGGCCGATGCGACGCTTAGTGTGAGGTTCTTGGATGGCGGCAGGTCGAGGCCCGAGACGGAGTTGATTGTGACAGAGTAGCGCTGGTGGGGGAGGCCGAACACGAGACTGAACGTCAAGCTATGGACGAGGACCTACCCCTATGAGCACCTTCGAGAGATTAAGCCGACATATCATCTTAAGATTTATGAAATCACCGTAGGTGCGTTGTAGTCGATGGGAACGTCTCCTCCCACTGAAAGCGTATCACCAGAAATCCTGAAATAAATCCAAAAATAATGCGAGTAACAGGATTTGAATTCTAATGGGTTAGAGATACTACTGTCCCTCTAACCATCCAACCACAGATTGGTTCGCACGATTCTCGTTACTTCATACTCCCTTCGTAAACTAATATAAGAGTGTTTAGATTACTATTTTAGTGATCTAAACACTCTTATATTAATTTACAGATGGAGCATTGAGTTTTCAATCAACTACATCACCTTCAACCGACATCTAAAGTTTATTTAGATCAGCAAATTGGTTCACACGTTTCTCGTTACTTTGAAAAGTGTCATTATCCATGCGGCCAGTAAAACCTATTCCTTTCAGCCCCTCCTCCCAACCCTAGCCGCACCTCCTCCTCACCCCCCTCTTCCCTTCCTCGCCGCCGCCTGTGGCAGCCGCCGAGCAAGCCCAGGGCGTCAAGGATGATGGCGGCGGGGCCTCGGTTGCCTTGCTTCTGTGTGGGGAACCCCGGATCTGGAGCGGCGGCTCCATTGGCCAAGGCACGGCCATCTAGCAGTCGTGCGGGCGGTGGATCTGGTGTCCTGGCAGCACGGGCGGCGGGATCCGGTGGTCGTTGGCGGCCTGCGGTGGCTTCTGCGGCGGCCGGTGCGTGCAATCTGGTGCCTCCCCTCCTCCCATGTTCGGCGTGCGGGCCAGCCTGGTCGGGCCGCGTTTCCTCTTAGTCACCGGTTCTGTACACGAGGCGCTGGTGGTGGCAGGGATCTAGTTCAGGCGAAATCCCTGGTCGTCCATGACCGGCCGCACCGATGGCGACGCCTAAGGGCGTCGTTCCCCTCCTTGGAGGCGTCGGTATGGACCGATCTCCTCACTTCTCCTTCCCCTAGGTATCCCAGGCGAAAGCCCTAACTTTGTTGGGCGTCGGCGGCGCTCATGGCGTCGTTCCCTTATTGAAGGCGCCGCTTCGGGAACCTTGGGGTTGGGTGTCGCTTGTGGGTGGTGGGCGACGGCGGTGGTGCGGCCCTGTCCTAGCATGGACTTACGTTTGTTGCTTGGAGATGGACTCGCGTAGGTGGAGGTCGTCGGCTGGCGTTGGTGGTGTCAATGGCGGAGGACCTGCCAAGGCTCGTGTAGGTGGAGGTCGTCGTTTGCCGTCGTGGTGGCGTCGATGGCGGAGGACCTGCCAAGGTTGTCACCTCGATCTGCTGTAAAGATGGACCAGTGGAAGATGGCGGCGACGACACATGTGAGTGCGTCAGACCGGTTTGAGCCCCGGACCCGGAAGATGGCCCGGTCGAGGCCTCCGGCTTTAGATGTTAGGCTTAGGTGGGAGGTCTGGGTATGTGGCCCAGCTTGCACCCCTTCATCATTTGGATAGGAGTAGCGGCAGATGTTGCTAAGATGACGGATTCAGGCATATTGTTGTTCTACTTTGTAAGGTCCTCGAGAATAATCAATAAAATGGCCGCATGCATCTCCCAGATGCAGAGGCTGGGGTTCATCCTCCTTTTCCAAAAAAAGAGAACATTTACCACACCGTGGTACTTTTTTCACCCGGATTAATTGTTGTATTTTCTTGAAATAAGGTAAAAGATTTGACATTTTCATTGATTAAGAAGAGAGAGATTGCCAGGTTAATTGACGGAAAACCAGGCTAAAACCGATACAACCCAATCCATATGATATGGGCACCACCGGCCAAACTGGCCACCAACATGGAACATAAACCTGCAAAGAAGAAAGACATCCGTTGATGGGTCGCAAGCGTCATCGTCATCACCGGTTGCTGATACGTCTCCAACGTATCTATAATTTTTGATTGCTCCATGCTATATTATCTACTGTTTTGGACCATATTGGGCTTTATTTTCCACTTTTATATTACTTCTAGGACTAACCTATTAACCGGAGGCCAAGCCCAGAATTGCTGTTTTTTTTGCCTATTTCAGTGTTTCGAAGAAACGGAATATCAAACGAAGTCCAAACGGAATGAAACCTTCGGGAACGTGATTTTCTCATCAGATATGATCCAGGAGACTTGGACCCTCCGTCAAGAAAGAAGAGAGGCGGTCACGAGGGTGGAGGGCGCCCCCTAGGGCGCGCCCCCTGCCTTGTGGGCCCCTCGAAGCTCCACCAACGTACTCCTTCCTCCTATATATACCTACGTACCCCCAAACGATCAGATACGGAGACAAAAACCTAATTCCACCGCCGCAACCTTCTGTACCCACGAGCTCCCATCTTGGAGCCTGTTTCGGAGCTCCGCCGGAAGGGGAATGGATCACGGAGGGCTTCTACATCATCACCATAGCCCCTCCGATGAAGTGTGAGTAGTTTACCTCAGACCTCTGGGTCCATAGTTAGTAGCTAGATGGCTTCTTCTCTCTTTTTGGATCTCAATACAATGTTCTCCCCCTCTCTCATGGAGATCTATTTGATGTAATCTTCTTTTTGCGGTGTGTTTGTTGAGACCAATGAATTGTGGGTTTATGATCAAGATTATCTATGAACAATATTTGAATCTTCTCTGAATTCTTTTATGTATGATTGGTTATCTTTGCAAGTCTCTTCGAATTATCAGTTTGGTTTGGCCTACTAGATTGGTTTTTCTTGCAATGGGAGAAGTGCTTAGCTTTGGGTTCAATCTTGCGGTGTCCTTTCCCAGTGACAGTAGGGGCAGCAAGGCACGTATTGTATTGTTGCCATCGAGGATAACAAGATGGGGTTTTTATCATATTGCATGAATTTATCCCTCTACATCATGTCATCTTGCTTAAGGCGTTACTCTGTTTTATTAACTTAATATTCTAGATGCATGCTGGATAGCGGTCGATGAGTGGAGTAATAGTAGTAGATGCACGCAGGAGTCGGTCTACTTGTCTCGGACATGATGCCTATATACATGATCATACCTAGATACTCTCATAACTATGTTCAATTCTGTCAATTGCTCAATGGTAATTTGTTCACCCACCGTAAAATACTTATGCTCTTGAGAGAAGCCACTAGTGAAATCTATGGCCCCTGGGTCTATTCTCATCATATCAATCTTCCATCACTTTATTATTGCTTTGCTTTTTTACTTTGCTTTTATTTTACCTTGCATCTTTATATCAAAAATACCAAAAATATTATCTATCATCTCTATCAGATCTCAATCGCGTAAGTGACCATGAAGGGATTGACAACCCCTAATCGCGTTGGTTGCGTTGAGCTATTTGTTTTGTGTAGGTACGAGGGACTCGCGCGTGGCCTCCTACTGGATTGATACCTTAGTTCTCAAAAACTGAGGGAAATGCTTACGCTACTTTGCTGCATCATCCTCTCCTCTTCGGGGAAATCCAACGCAGTGCTCAAGAGGTAGCAAGAAGAATTTCTGGCGCCGTTGCCGAGGAGTCTACGCAAAAGTCAACATACCAAGTGCCCATCACAATTCTTAACTCTCGCATTACATTATTTGCCATTTGCCTCTCGTTTTCCTCTCCCCCACTTCACCCTTGCTGTTTTATTCGCCCTCTCTTTTCCGTTTGCGTTTTTCTCGCTTGCTTTTTGTTTGCTCGTGTGTT
The DNA here is from genome assembly GCF_003073215.2 of Triticum urartu. Lineage (NCBI taxonomy): Eukaryota > Viridiplantae > Streptophyta > Magnoliopsida > Poales > Poaceae > Triticum > Triticum urartu. Next base: position 575,643,447 of record NC_053027.1, on the reverse strand, counting down.
GGATTGCTTGCTTGTCGGGATGGCTCAAGATAATACCAAATTGTGTGACTATACCAGTACCAACAATAATGATTTCCTTAGCACTCCGATTGCTCCTCTTGCAAATACTGAATCTTGTGAAATCAATACTGCTTTGTTGAATCTTGTTATGAAAGATCAATTCGCTGGCCTTCCTAGTGAAGATGCCGCTACTCATCTAAATAGCTTCGTTGATTTATGTGATATGCAAAAGAAGAAAGATGTCGATAATGATATTGTTAAATTGAAGCTATTTTCTTTTTTGCTTAGAGATCATGCTAATGCTTGGTTTTCGTCTTTGCCTAAAAATAGTATTGATTCTTGGAACAAGTGCAAAGATGCTTTTATCTCTAAGTATTTTCCTCCCGCTAAGATCATCTCTCTTAGAAACGATATTATGAATTTTAAGCAACTTGATCATGAACATGTTGCACAAGCTTGGGAGAGAATGAAATTAATGATACGTAATTGTCCTACTCATGGTTTGAATTTGTGGATGATTATACAAAAAATTTAGGCCGGACTGAATTTTGCCTCTAGAAATCTTTTAGATTCGTCCGTGGGAGGCACTTTTATGGAAATCACTTTAGGAGATGCTACTAAACTCCTAGATAATATTATGGTTAATTATTCTCAATGGCACACTGAAAGATCTACTAATAAAAAAGTGCATGCGATAGAAGAAATTAATGTTTTGAGTGGAAAGATGGATGAACTTATGAAATTATTTAATACTAAGAGTGTTTCTTCTCATCCCAATGATATGCCTTTGCCTACTTTGATTGAGAATAATAATGAATCTATGGATGTGAATTTTGTTGGTAGGAATAATTTTGGTAACAACGCGTATAGAGGGAACTTTAATCCTAGGCCTTATCCTAGTAATCCTTCTAATAATTATGGAAATTCCTACAACAACTCTTATGGAAATTTTAACAAGATGCCCTCTGAATTTGAGACTAGTGTTAAAGAGTTTATGAATTCGCAAAAGAATTTTAATGCTTTGCTTGAAGAGAAATTGCTTAAAGTTGATGAATTGGCTAGGAACATTGATAAAATTTCTCTTGATGTTGATTCGTTAAAGCTTAGATCTATTCCTGTTAAGCATGATATCAATGAGTCTGTCAAAGCCATGAGAATTTCCATTGATGAGTGCAAGGAAAGAACCGCTAGGTTGCGTGCTACAAAAGATGCCTTTATTAAAGCGTGTTCTTCCAATTCCTATGAAAATCAAGATGAAGATCTAAAAGTTATTGATGTGTCCCCTATCAAATCTTTGTTTTGCAATATGAATCTTGATGAAACTGAATATGATCCACCTTTACCTAGAAGGCGTTCCAAGAATTCGGAGTTTTTAGATCTTGATGATGAAATTGATAAAAGTGGGATTGAAAAGAATAAAACCCTAGATGTTGCTAAATCCAATATATTGGATTTCAAGGAATTTAATTATGACAGTTGCTCTTTAATTGATTGTATTTCCTTGTTGGAATCCGTGCTAAATTCTCCTCATGCTTATAGTCAAAATAAAGCCTTTACCAAACATATCGTTGATGCCTTGATGCAATCTTATGAAGAAAAACTTGAGTTGGAAGTTTATATCCCTAGAAAACTTTATGATGAGTGGGAACCAACTATTAAAATTAAGATCAAGGATCATGAATTTTATGCTTTATGTAATTTGGGTGCTAGTGTTTCCACTATTCCCAAAACTTTGTGTGATTTGCTAGATTTCCGCAATTTTGATAATTGCTCTCTAAACTTGCACCTTGCGGATTCCACTATTAAGAAACCTATGGGAAGAATTAATGACGTTCTTATTGTTGCAAATAGGAGTTATGTGCCCGTAGATTTTATCGTTCTTAATATTGATTGCAATCCTTCTTGCCCTATTATTCTTGGTAGACCTTTCCTTAGAACGATTGGTGCAATTATTGATGTGAAGGAAGGGAATATTAGATTCCAATTTCCATTAAAGAAAGGCATGGAACACTTCCCTAGGAAGAAAATAAAATTACCATATGAATTTATGATGAGAGCCACTTATGGATTGCCTACCAAAGATGGCAATACCTAGATCTATCCTTGCTTTTATGCCTAGCTAGGGGCGTTAAACGATAGCGCTTGTTGGGAGGCAACCCAATTTTATTTTAGTTTTTTTTGTTTTTGCTTCTGTTTAGGAATAAATAACCCATCTACCTTCTATTTAGATGTGGTTTTATCTTTTAATTAGTGTTTGTGTCAAGTTAAACCTATAGGATCTTCTTGGATGATATTTATTTGATCTTGCTGTAATTTCCAGAAACTTTGCGCTTAGTGCCCGAATTGTTAAAAATCACTAGAACGTGATAAAATACTGATTCCAATTGATGCTGATCAATAAAACAATTTCCTAGGTCGTCCGATTTTGGCTTATTTTTTGGAGTTTCAGAAGTTTGCGTTAGTTACAGATTAATACAGACTGTTCTGTTTTTGACAGATTCCGTTTTTCGTGTGTTGTTTGCTTATTTTGATGAATCTATGGCTAGTAAAATAGTTGATAATCCATAGAGAAGTTGGAATACAGTAGGTTTAACACCAATATAAATAAAGAATGAGTTCATTACAGTACCTTGAAGTGGTATTTTGTTTTCTTTCGCTAACGGAGCTTACGAGATTTCTGTTGAGTTTTGTGTTGTGAAGTTTTCAAGTTTTGGGTAAAAAAAATTTGATGGATTATGGAACAAGGAGTGGCAAGAGCCTAAGCTTGGGGATTCCCATGGCACCCTCAAGATAATCCAAAGACATCAAAAAGTCAAAGCTTGGGGATGCCCCGGAAGGCATCCCCTCTTTCGTCTACTTCCATCGGTAACTTTACTTGGAGTTATATTTTTATTCACCACATGATATGTGTTTTGCTTGGAGCGTCTTGTATGATTTGAGTCTTTGTTTTTTAGTGTGCCACAATCATCCTTGCTGTACACACCTTTTGAAAGAGCCATACATGAATTGGAATTTGTTAGAATACTCTATGTGCTTCACTTATATCTTTTGAGCTTTATAGTTTTGCTCTAGTACTTCACTTACATCTTTTAGAGCACGGTGGTGGATTTGCTTTATAGAAACTATTGATCTCTCATGCTTCACTTAGATTATTTTGAGAGTCTTAAATAGCATGGTAATTTGCTTAATAATCTTAATATGCTTGGTATTCAAGATTTGTAAAACTTTCTTTTGAGTGCGTTGAATACTAAGAAAAGTTTGATGCTTGATAATTGTTTTGAGATATGAAGATGGTGATATTAGAGTCATGCTAGTTGAGTAGTTGTGAATTTGAGAAATACTTGTGTTAAAGTTTGTGATTCCCGTAGCATGCATGTATGGTGAACCGTTATGTGATGAAGTCGGAGCATGATTTATTTATTGATTGTCTTCCTTATGAGTGGCGGTCGGGGACGAACAATGGTCTTTTCCTACCAATCTATCCCCCTAGGAGCATGCGCGTAATACTTTGCTTTGATAACTTATAAATTTTTGCAATAAGTATATGAGTTCTTTATGACTAATGTTGAGTCCATGGATTATAAGCATTTTTTCCCGTCCTTCCAGCATTGCTAGCCTCTCTAATACCGCACACCTTTCACCGGTATCATACACCCACCATATACCTTCCTCAAAACAGCTACCATACCTACCTATCTTGGCATTTTCATAGCCATTCCGAGATATATTGCCATGCAACTTTCCACTGTTCCGTTTATTGTGACACGCTCCATTTATTGTCATATTGCTAGCATTATCATGTAGTTGACATCGTATTTGTGGCAAAGCCACCATTCATAATTCTTTCATACATGTCACTCTTGATTCATTGCATATCCCGGTACATCGCCGGAGTCATTCATATAGAGTCATATTTTGTTCTAAGTATCGAGTTGTAATTGTTGAGTTGTAAGAAAAATAAAACTGTGATGATCATCATTTTTAGAGTATTGTCCCAAGTGAGGAAAGGATGATGGAGACTATGATCCACAAGTCGGGATGAGACTCTAGATGAAAAATAAAAAAAGAGAAAGAAAAGAGGCCATAAAAAAGAGAAAAGGCCCAAATAAAAAAATGAGAGAAAAAAAGAGAAGGGACAATGTTACTATTCTTTTACCACAGTTGTACTTCAAAGTAGCACCATGATCTTCATGATAGAGAATCTCTTATTTTGTCACTTTCATATACTAATGGGAATTTTTCATTATAGAATTTGGCTTGTATATTCCAATGATGGGCTCCCTCAAATTGCCCTAGGTCTTCGTGAGCAAGCGAGTTGGATGCACACCCACTTAGTTCCTGTTGTTGAGCTTTCATATACTTATAGCTCTAGTGCATCCGTTGCATGACAATCCCTATTCACTCACATTGATATCTATTGATGGGCATCTTCATAGCCCGTTGATACGCCTAGTTGATGTCAGACTATCTTCTCCTCTTTTTCTCTTCTCCACAACCACCATTATATTCCACATATAGTGCTATATCCATGGCTCACGCTCATGTATTACGTGAAGATTAAAAAGTTTTGAAAATGTTAAAGTATGAAGCAATTGCTTGGCTTGTCATCGGGGTTGTGCATGATTTAAATACTTTGTGTGGTGAAGATAGAGCATAGCCAGACTATATGATTTTGTAGGGATAACTTTCTTTGGCCATGTTATTTTGAGAAGACATAATTGCTTTGTATGCTTGAAGTATTATTATTTTTTATGTCAATATGAACTTTTGTCTTGAATATTTCGGATCTGAATATTCATACCACGATTAAGAAGATTTACATTGAAATTATGCCAAGTAGCACTCCGCATCAAAAATTCTTTTTTTATCATTTACCTACTCGAGGACGAGCAGGAATTAAGCTTGGGGATGTCTGATACGTCTCCAACGTACCTATTATTTTTGATTGCTCCATGCTATATTATCTACTGTTTTGGACCATATTGGGCTTTATTTTCCACTTTTATATTACTTTTGGGACTAACCTATTAACCGGAGGCCCAGCCCAGAATTGTTGTTTTTTTGCCTATTTCAGTGTTTCGACGAAACGAAATATCAAACGGAGTCCAAACGAAATGAAACCTTCAGAAACGTGATTTCCTCATCAAATATGATCCAGGAGACTTGGACCCTCCATCAAGAAAGAAGAGAGGCGGTCACGAGGGTGGAGGGCGCCCCCCTAGGGCGCGCCCCTGCCTCGTGGGCCCCTCGAATCTCCACCGATGTACTCCTTCCTCCTATATATACCTACGTACCCCCAAACGATCAGATACGGAGCCAAAAACCTAATTCCACCGCCGCAACCTTCTGTGTCCACGAGATCCCATCTTGGGGCTTGTTCCGGAGCTCCGCCGTAAGGGGAATCGATCACGGAGGGCTTCTACATCATCACCATAGCCCCTCCGATGAAGTGTGAGTATTTTACCTCAGACCTTCGGGTCCATAGTTAGTACCTGGATGGCTTCTTCTCTCTTTTTGGATCTCAATACAATGTCCCCCTCCCCCTCTCTCGTGGAGATCTATTCGATGTAATCTTGTTTTTGCGGTGTGTTTGTTGAGACCGATGAATTGTGGGTTTATGATCAAGATTATCTACGAACAATATTTGAATCTTCTTTGAATTATTTTATGTATGATTGGTTATATTTGCAAGTCTCTTCGAATTATCAGTTTGGTTTGGCCTACTAGATTGGTTTTTCTTGCAATGGGAGAAGTGCTTAGCTTTGGGTTCAATCTTGCGGTGTCCTTTCCCAGTGACAGTAGGGGCAGCAAGGCACGTATTGTATTGTTGCCATCGAGGATAACAAGATGGGGTTTTTATCATATTGCATGAATTTATCCCTCTACATCATGTCATCTTGCTTAAGGCGTTACTCTGTTTTATTAACTTAATACTCTAGATGCATGCTGGATAGCGGTCGATGAGTGGAGTAATAGTAGTAGATGCAGGCAGAAGTCGGTCTACTTGTCTCGGACGTGATGCCTATATACATGATCATACCTAGATACTCTCATAACTATGTTCAATTCTGTTAATTGCTCAACGGTAATTTGATCACCCACCGTAAAATACTTATGCTCTTGAGAGAAGCCACTAGTGAAATCTATGGCCCCTGGGTCTATTCTCATCATATCAATCTTCCATCACTTTATTATTTCTTTGCTTTTTTACTTTGCTTTTATTTTACCTTGCATCTTTATATCAAAAATACCAAAAATATTATCTACCATCTCTATCAGATCTCAATCTCGTAAGTGACCATGAAGGAATTGACAACCCCTAATCACGTTGGTTGCGTTGAGCTATTTGTTTTGTGTAGGTACGAGGGACTCGCGCGTGGCCTCCTACTGGATTGATACCTTAGTTCTCAAAAAATGAGGGAAATGCTTACGCTACTTTGCTGCATCATCCTCTCCTCTTCGGGGAAATCCAACGCAGTGCTCAAGAGGTAGCAGTTGCCTCTGAACGAGCGACTCCGACTTCACCATAGAGCTCCATCCTCGAAGCCAACCCATGAAGAACTGTATAGAAGCCATGACGGCACATGCCACCGGATGGCCACGCACGCAAGCAACTAACAGCCCCAACTTTGTCGAAGAGCATCACAAGGGAAATATGTAGGACATGCGCCGACCGTGCCCTCCATAGACGACCACCAAGCGCATGTCATTGTCACCACCTGGACCCGCTCCACTGCAGCTCCGACTTCAAAGCAGCCAAGCGACCAACGCAAGAGCACCTCGAACACGTCTGCAAGAACCAACTACCAAAGTCCACGCCGTGACCCGAGCTCCTCTCGATGCCATCATCATTGCCAAAATAGAAACCAATGCCCCGCCTCAGCAAACCACGCGGTGAAGATGCCGCCATCCACCTGTCTCCGAGTCCTAGCCGGCTCCGACGATGCCCCCAAGGAGGAGAAAGACCCGAAGACACCTCAGTCGCCTGATCCAACAGATCTGAGGTTTTTCTCTGGAGCCAAAGCCGTGCATAGAAGGAGCAGCACACTTCATGACGACACTTCGAGGAAAGGTCGCGACACCCGCGGGTGTCGCCGTCACCGGCGCCGATGAAGATCAGAACAAGGATTTCCCCAAAGATGTGCCCACCACCTGTGTCCGTTGACTGCCGCCAACCAACCACCATACCAGCCGTGGCCGACCTCACACTGGCCGCGGGATCCCACGATCTACCGCACCCAGGCACGCACCACCCCCCGGCCATAGCCGCCGTCCACCACCACAACACCACCGTGACCACCACAACCACAACAACCAAACGCCACTTCGCAAGGACCAATACCCAGATCGGACAGCCAGCTCGCCAGATCTAGATCATAGTCGCTCGAGCGAAGCGCGGCATACCACATGCCCAGCAGACGTCGTGCCCGCCACCGCCCATCCAGCCGCTGTGCCCAGCCGAAGATCTGCGCCCCACACGCGCATCCAGAGCCGCCGCCGCGCGCACACGGCCATAGATCGTGCACGTCCAGTCCACGCCGGGAGCTCGGACCGAGGCCGCCGCCCCAGCGCCCTATCCTCCGCCCGCAGCCGCAAGCTCCCCCTCGCGCGCGGCCATGAGAAAACGGGAAGAGGAGGCCCCGCCGCTGCCGGATCTGCGCGAGCTTCGCCCGGCAGATCCCACCGGCGACGGCGAGGGGAGGGGGTTAGGGATGATGGGGCGCAGTGGAGCGGGTCTGAGCGCCGCCCGTGTCGCCTCGGGGAGGGAGCAAGGCGAGGGCTCGGGTGGAGTCCTTTCAAGAGCATCATTACAATGGAAAATGTAACAATATCATACTGCTTTCTGCCGGCGTGCTGCTGCGGGTGGAACACATTGCTGCACAGGGAGAGGAGGCTTGTCAACGACGACAAGACCCCGGTGAACCAGCCGCTAGCGACCAACATATCCATGGCTTGATCTGGATCTCTCCTAGTACCTTTTTTCTAAATGATAAGTGTCACATGTATGGCATGAATCAATTCGGTCCTGATTTTTTTTACAACTAAAATTGTCACCCGGAAATAAAAACAACAAAAAAAAGCTGGCATCCCTGCGTCACTGAATTTGTTATAAAAATGTTCGAAGTTGCTCGTGTCACAGGTGTGCCGCTTATCAGGGTCTTGTTTTCTTTGATAAATTCGATCTCTACTAGTGTCGGCCGTGGTCGTCTTTATTTGTCATCTTTATTTGTCCAAACGCACCGACCTTGCAACCGAAGTTTGTGCCACGCACGAGCAGGTTATTTAGTCTAATCTAGTACGTACTCTGTCAATGGACTCTGGTGGCAGCCAGCTAATTTCCTTTTGGAGACCTGCGTACGCACGTACTAATCGGGTATATATACAATTCCGGATTCCCAAAGGATACTAACTACCGATACAATTTAAACTAACCCAAACTAGTTTCCTATCAAAGACGTGTGCCTATCCATCCTTTTCTTCTCCATACATATAAGTAGGCTACGCCAAACTCAAACTCATCCAAATCCCCCGACGAAAAGCGCAAGTACAAGCAGATCATGGACGACGTCGAGAGCCAGGCACCCCATGGAGATCAGGAGATCGAGGCCGCTAGAGATTTCCCGTGTTGGCTCATCATGGTGGTCGCGGTGCTCGTCGGTGCCTTCATCGCCGCACCCGTTTCCATCCCCTTCTGCATGATCCACGCCCATTACACCGTCGCCGTAGATTCTGTCTCCAGCACTGACCCGACGATAGGCCTCTCGTTCAACCTCACCCTCGGCGTCGCCTCCCAAAGTTACGGGTCAGAGGCGTGCATTATGCCCGGCACATACATGAAGGTGACCTACCGTGGCGTTCAGATCGCCGCCAGCGCGCCCGAAAGACGGCGGATATGCGCTAAGCCACGAAAGGCGGTGGAGCAGCATGTCCTCGCAATGGCCACCACAGTTCCCTTAGGGAACGTGTTGGACAGTCTTGCGGCGGACTTGAAGAGAGGGGTGGCGGTGTTTGATGTCACATTGCACCTACCAGCAGGGTCATATGACTTGAGGAATGCATGGTTATCAGGCTGCAACGGTATGCTGGTTGGTCAGGGCGCTGTGGCGTGTAAACCTCTCTTCTAATAGTTGTCTGCTTAGCTAGAATAGTAGGTTGATACGAGATTTTTTTTCCCGTATAGTTAATCTGAGTAGTATACATGGATGATCTAGTTATCAACTCATCGATCAGTGCATCGTCAAAAGAGTGTAAAGCCCTCTGCTTTCTTTCTTGGAGCTATCTGTTGCATGTCGTTCATCTTTCGATCGTGCGCCTGTTTGTTCTCTCGATTGTGGTTAGCTAACAATTATCACAATTCTATTTTTTGTCATGCGATGTTTTCATTGGTAAACTAAAAAGAAAATATATATCAAATCATGAATATTGAAACAAATGCTAGCAACAAAGACCCACTATACTTACCATGCTCACTGAAACAAGGGATGAACTGGAACAAATGTTAAATATACAATAATGTTTTTAAACACCAGAAGACCTAAAATCCGACTAAAAAAGGACGTAAAATCATTTTAGCTAACACGGCTGATCTGGCAGGGGGGAACAACAACACGAGCATTGTATTCTAACCAACTGAATTTAGTCCAAGCATAGATGCCATGTGGTGCACCTAGTTCGGAGATCATCGGCAGTGACTCCAACATGCCTATATCCCCACACGATGACCATCATGTCATGCATGTAATTTCCACTGCACAACCTTAGTAACTTGGAACATACGTGTCGGGCTCCACACGTGCTAGTATGACGCTCACGGAGGCAATGTGGAGGGTTTTTTTGTTTAGGCAAGCTCGCAAACTTTATTAATGTGTCACCACATTTACGGGGACGAATAAAAGGTCACCAGGCTGGCCTAACCAAACATGTCAGCCAACCCCTAAAGTAAGTGCATGCTTATCAAGATTGTGGGCATCAGCATTCGAGGTTCTAAACTCATGAATAAATGAACAAGAATTGAAAAAACTAGCTCTATCTATTATTTCATGTATCACTGCACCATATGGTGATCCGCTTCCCTCCTTGATTGCTTCAACTGCCACTTTGCAATCCGATGCCACTGCGATCTTGGCTTCGTATAAGTCATCGGCCAATGCTTGCGCTTCTCTGATTGCCAATGCTTCGAGAGTTGTTGGGTCACCAATGTAGCTTATGCACATTGCCGAAGCTCCAAAATATGGACCTGTTTGGTCTCTGCACACAGCAGCTACAGACTCGTGCCTCAGCCGTTGCTACTGCTGCATCTACGTTGATCTTCACATGGCCCTCGGGAGGAGGAAGCCAATGCCTTGGTCTTGGTGCTGGCGCACGAGCCGTCGAAGTGGTTCATGGTTTCTGCAAAAGCTTTATCTCATCCAAGTATGAATTGATGAAACAATGTGTTGCATATGGAGTCTGGAAAATATCTTCGTGGATAACTTTCCGGCGAGCCGGCAAGATTGCGCATACGGTAACAATCATCCGTGTATAATTTGCAGCTGCATCGTCTCGCTCATTGCAAACAGCCACCCCTTGGCATCCGGGTTTTGGTTGGTGCACATATGCTTAACTATGTCATCGTTAAATAGAGCCTAGATGCTTCATGCGAGTCATACTACAGCTAAGAAGGCTCGTCAACAACATGAAGAGAAGTCTCGTCAACGACGACAGCACCCCGGTGAACCAGCCGCGGGCGACCAACATGTCCATGACTCGAGCTCGATCTTTACTAGGAACTTTTCTTTGATAAATTCGATCTCTACTGCTGCATGTTGGCCGTGGCCCATACGTCGGTCGTCTTTATATGCATGTTGGAGTATACAATACAACGCAAATCCTAGCTACATGGACTCCGTCAACGGAGAAAATATGAACACATGCACGAGCTAATTTCCTTCGGGAGACCTTTGCACCGGTTACGATTCCGGTTTCCCAAAGGAAACTAGCTAGCGATACAACTAAACCGAGCTTTTTTCTCTCCGTATATATAAGTATAAAAGACCTATTCTGCGGCTACGCGAAACTCAAACTAATCGAGACCCCAACGAAAATCCCGAGATGGACGACGTCGAGAGCCAGGTACCCCATGGACATCAGGAGGTCAGGGCCGCCATAGATTGCCCGTCTTGGTGTATCTTGGTCTTCTCGGTACTCTTTACCGCCGTCTTCATCGCATGCATAACCGTCCCGATCGAGTACTATAGGCTGCACGTCCAGTACTTTGTCGCGGTAGATTCTATCTCCGGTGCCGACCCCAAGACAGGTCTCTCCTTCAACATCACCCTCGGCGTCGCCTCGGGGAGCTACGGATCAGAGGCGTGCATCAACCCCGGCACGTACATGGAGATGGCCTATGGCGGTGTCAAGCTTGCCGCTAGCGCGGCTGAGACACGGTTGCTCTGCGCTAGGCCGCGGAAGGAGGCGGAGCAGCACGTACTGGCAATGGCCACCGCGGTTCCTGTGGGGAACGTGTTGGACGATCTTACGGCGGACATGAAGAAGGGGTCGGCGGTGTTTGACGTCACATTGCACGTCCCGGCCGGGTCGTATGGTGAGGAGTCGTCGTACGCGTGGGTTTCAGACTGCAAGGGCGTGCGGGTCGGTGAGGGCGCTGTATTGTGTGAATCTCCCAACCTATAGTTGTTAGCTTGGACCCTCCGTTCCTAAATATTTGTCTTTTTAGAGATTTCAAATGGATTACCACATACGGATATATGTAGACATATTTTAGAGTGTAGATTCACTCATTTTGCTTCGTATGTGGTCATTTGTTCCGTAGAGTTAAGTAATTTGTATGAATTATCTAGTTATCAACTTTATCAACTCATCGATCAGTTGCCAAAAAAGTGTTAACCTCCTTGCTTTCTTAGAACAATCAATTGCATATTGTACATCGTCGTTAGCAAAATTTCCATGGTCTGTTTGTTTTCTTACTATGTTGGCAATATAATGCCGCCCTCATGTTCTTCGGATATGATATCGAACTTGCCACCATCGAGACTGCTTGGCACGTGTGGTCGTTCACTATATGAAAAACTATACTCGCCACCATGGAGGGCCATGCACCAGTGCCTTCTTCTTCGGTGGCCTAGCCAGGCTGGGCCGTCGTACAAGCACACCGCCCTAGATTCATCCGGCCGCTGCCAAAAACCACCTAATGAAGACCTCCACTTGATCCCGCATCTCCTTCTCCAGCCACAGCAGACTTCCAAGACCTCAAGGCTTCCCCAGCAAAGTGCCTCTGAAACTAGACCTCCCCGTCGTTGCCGACGTCGCAAGGGTTTTGCCTGGCGACATGCCCTTGCTGCATCGAGAGGGGTTGGCATCGAGAGGCGGCTAGGGATTCGTCATCGCCTGCCTAGTCGCCTCTCTTCAGAAAATGTTTTTTATTCTTACACGTTTGAGTATTGGATTTAACCATTAATCGTGGTTGTTGTAATAACTTGGTTATAGTTAGTAAACAATTATTAGCGACTAGTATATGTTTACCCACTTGTCGCATGTTTGAATTCCTTGGCTAATAGGGTTCGTTGTGACAACTTTTTTTTCAACAAAATGTGTTCAAGTATACCGAATCAACTAAATACAACTGATAAAGTAAGCTGGCAAACACGAGCATAGAGACCTATGATGATAAAAACCAAAAGTTACCCAATATCTATGTTAACATCTCACTATCACAGCGCCAGATCACCATTCACCAACGACAATTTTCATTTACATCTTGATGTTTTTATATGTGTTCGATGAGAATAACTGTCAAGAATAAACAGAGTATTGAGACAAGCTTTCATTCCGATTTATATATAAAGCAAACCACCACATGCAGACAATAAATCCAAGTACATGAGCAGATTAATGGAAGGAAGATTGACCCGGCAATTGTAATTTTCTCTATGGTTTTGAGACACCGTCGTTTCCGTTGCCACACATATTGTTTTTTTTTTGAGATGGAACACTACGATTCCATAGATTAACCAGGTCCAGCCAAGTTGCTGGCCGATCGCACATTTACATCATATGGCAGGTCCTCCGACCAAACCTCCTGGATTATTTGACGCCTAGCACCAAAGGCAGCTAAAGCATGAGCGAGATGATTACACGCCCTCGGGGCAAAAGAGAAATTAATTCTGTTGAAGTTCAGCTGAGCGAAGGTCCGTATCTCCCGAAACAGGATTCCTTCCCGGGCGAGATCAGCTTCAGGGCTTCTTAGAGCGTTGACAAGCACCTGACAGTCCAGTTCCACCTCCACATTGGTCATTCCCCAGCTTGATGCAGCCTCAAGTGCTCTAGCACATGCTTCCGCTTCAGCCTGCACCGGAGAGGCCACATGGTGCAGGTAGCCTGCTCCAGACCTTCGTACATCTCCGACATGGTCCCTGATGACGAAGCCCCAGCCGCCTGTGCACGATGTCGCTGAAAATGCGCCGTCGCAGTTAATTTTCAGGCAGTCCTCCTCGGGCCTTTGCCATTCCTAGGCCATGCGCTTATAGTTCGCATTACTAGGTTGTCGGCACAGGGCGAGGGAATCCATTGCCCAATGATTGATCTCCCCAGCAAGATTGTCTATTGGTGTGGCCGTATGCATCGCCCAGATGCAGGGGCCGGGGGTCATCCTCCTTTTCTAAAAAAAAAAGATTGTCTATTGGTCCAGCAGCTTCGCCCGCATTTGTTTTGTTCCTCCAGTTCCACCATCGCCATAGCAGGCAGACCACCAGAATCCTTTTCTCTTCTGGTAGCTGAAATACAGTATTCACCACTGCATGTGCATCGGTACATGTACACATCTGCATTCGAATATGCTCCAGTTGCAAAGAACGCCACACTATCTTCACTTGTTTGCACTTCCGAAACAGGTGAGCTCCATCCTCATCAAGCCGTTTACAACAAACACACACAGTGTCACAGTTGATGCCCCGGCGTTTCATATTCAGTTTCAGTGGTAGGCTGTTGTGAGCTAGACGCCACACGAACTGTTGGATTTTTGGTTGGCACGGTAACTTCCAGATGTCAGACCACTCCCATCGGTTTGGCAAGACGGTCGAGGTCCCCGGTAGTGTTGCATCCCTCATCTTGATGTAAATTTGGTAAGCCGATTTAACTGGGAAAACTCCCTTGCTATCATGATACCAGGCATAGCAGTCCTCCCAATCATCCCGGACCGGAGTTGCCAAGATGATGCTAGCCTCTTCCTCGTAATATTGTTGACAATGCTAGAAGTGTTACTATTTTTCCTTCCTCGTAATAGATAATATAACAATGGCGCTTAGTTTCTTTGATTTTACCCGGCTCTAGAGTTCAACTGCATGCTCTAAGCATAAAAATAGTGTTTGCACCTTGTTAGAGGCTCGCACGAGCCAAACTTAGACTCTGGTGGCACCTAGCTAATTTCCTTTGGGAGACCTGCGTACGTACGTAAGTACATACTAATTAGGTACATATACCATTCCGGATTCCCTAAGGCTACTAACTACGTACCGGCACAGTTTAAACTAATCCAAACTAGTTCCCTATCAGAGACGTGTGCCTATCGATCTTTTTCTCCGCATATAAGTAGGCTACGCCAAACTCATCCAAACCCCCATCGAAAACCGCAAGTACAAGGAGATGGACGATGCCTAGAGCCAGACACACCCCATAGAGATCCGGAGACCAATGCCACCAGACGCTACGCGTGTTGGCTCATCGTGGTGATGGGGGTGCTCGCCGGTGCCTTCATCACCTTATGCTTTTTCATGCCCTACCTTAGGATCCACGCCCGTTACACCGTGGCGGCAGATTCTGTCTTCTGCACCGACCCCAACACAGGCCTCTCATTCAACCTCACCCTCGGCGTCGCCTCCCAAAGTTACTGGTCAGACGCGTGCATTAAGCCCGGCACACACATGGAGGTGACCTACCATGGCGTCCATATCGTGGCCAGCGCGCCCGAAAAACGGTTCATCTGTGTTAGGCCATGGAAGAAGAAGGAGGAGAAGGTCCTCGCAATGGCCACCACGGTTCCTGGAGGGAACGTGTTGGATAGTCTTGCGGCGGAGATGAAAAGAGGCGTGGCGGTGTTCGACGTCAGATTGCACCTACCAGCAGGGTCGTATGACATGATGCCTGCGTGGGTGTCAGGCTGCAAGGGTATGCGGGTTGGTCAGGGCGCTGTGGCGTGTGAATTCCTCATCTAATAGTTGTCTGCTTAGCTAGAATAATATTAGTTGATACAAGATTTGTTTTTACCCATATACTTCATTTTTTAGGGGAACTGTATACTTAATCTGAGTAGTATATATTGATGATCAAGTTATCAACTCATCCACCAATGCGTTGCCAGAAAAGTGTAAACCTCTTTGCTTTGTTTTTGGAACTATCCGTTGCATGTGGTACATCTTTCGATCGTGGTTTTTAGAGTTTCTAAATCCTGTTTGTTTCCTTGTTTTTCTTTTGCATGTAAAAACTTGTATTACTCGACCAATATCAGGATTACAATCAACTCTGCTAAGATCAAGCGCTCCTGGTGGACCAGATCCCAACCACACTACAATTCTCTTTTCGGTTCTAGCAAAGTTTGCCAAATAATCTGCTACAACATTTTGGCTACGATTAATACAAGTAATACAATCCCTCAAAAAAATACAAGTAATCAAGTTTTACGGTTCTAGCAAAGTTTGGCCCAATTCTGAGGCAGAGCAATCCACTTACAAGCATTCTCACCCTTCTTCAAAGTTTTTAGAGTTTCAATAGAAGTCAACACAGCAGGCCCGTTTCCTTTGATTGGATCGAAGATAAAATCCAATTTAATGTTCATCATAAAATTGAAGTAGCTTGACAGGAAACTTTTAGAAACTTCAAGGGGCGGGACTGGATTGAAGTGGACTGCTTCATTCCTAACATGCCAGCAACACCGTAGTGTAAACAGTGGCATGCAACGTACATTTTCAGACAAAGGTTGCAACGCATGCAGCAGCCATTCTGGACCATTGCGTCGACCCATTTGGCTGGGCAGCTGAGGTTGCTGCGAGCCCACCCGAGTTCGAGTCCCGGCTCGGACGTTGCGGTGCTCGCGGAGTTTCTCCTATAAAAAATGCCAACGAGGGTTAGCCCTTGGGTTGGTCTCATTTTTTTAAATAGTACTCATACAGCTCCACAAATTAACTGAATTTTGGCATCTACGCAACGCATGGAAGGTGTGCTCCGGCTCTCTCTGGCAGATCGGACACAGATCTGATTCCTCCAAACATCTCTTCTTCTTATTAGGCCATGTTGGGAGTGAGTTAGTGGCCACACACTATGCCAAAAATTTAACAGTCGGAAGTACATTTGTTTTCCATATAAAATCCCAACACCTCCTTGTACCATCAGGAGAAGAACTTGATGCTGATTCAGACGACCTAAGAGACTATCAAAAGCAAACTTATATGCCGATCATACCGAGAAAGATCCTAGACGCCCTGGACCCCAAGCAATAGTATCATCCTGCTGCCTTGGTGAAGCCCGAACTTTCAAGGTCTCCAGCAGATTTACCTTCCAAGAACCATTAGGATCGAGCAAGTCAGAAACAAAACGGAAACTGCACACGCCTTGCGGAGATATAGGTTTATATGAATGCGGCCTTGGTATCCAGCTGTCACGCCATACTCGAATGCTCCTGCCATTGCCAACTCTCCATATCAACCCTTCTTCACAGTTCTAGACCATAGCTAATAGCTTGCAAGACGAAGGGTTACCAAGAAAAAATGTGTCCTCAAGTTCATGTTTGGATAGTTCTAGCTTTCGAAATCTGAGCACATAAACTGTCAGGCTTGTCTAGAAGTCTCCACGTGTCTAGCTAATAAAGCTTGGTTGAACAAACGAAAATCACGGAATCCCCCCCCCCCCCCCTTTTATTTTTTGGCTGCTGCAGTTCATTGGAAATCTTGGTTTGTTCTCTCGATCATGGTTAGCTAACAATTATCGCAATTCTATTATTTGTCAACCGATATTTTCATTGGTTAACTAAATAGAAAAATATATCAAATCATGAATATTGAAACAAATGCTAGCAACAAAGACCCACTATACTTACCATGCTCACTGGAACAAGGGATGAACTGGAAAAGAAATTACATATACAGCAATGTTCAAACACTAGAAGACCTAAAATCCAACTAATAAAAAGACCTAAAATCATTTTAACTGGACACGGCTGATCTGGCGTGAGGGGAACAACAACTCGAGCATTGTATTCCAACCAACTGAATTTAGTCCAAGCATAAATGCCACGCGGTGGACCTAGTTCGGAGATTCGTCGGCACTGGATCCAGCACGCCTATACCCCCACACGATGACGACCATCTCAATCGCGTAATTGCCACCGGCGAACAAGCTTACAATCACTTGGGATAAATTCAAATACTTTTAAATATTACTCATATTTTTTAACCCCTAACTCCAATTTTGTCATGTAATTAATTAGAAAAATGTGTAGAATATGAATATGTTGTTGTTTCACATATTGATAATTTTTTAAATGTTGTCATATTGAAATAAAGGACGTGGACTTATTGGGGTCTTGATTCATGGTTACTGTGTAGGGGCATGTGGTATTTTTTTTTCTGTCGTTGCAACGCAAGTCTCTTTTACTAGTAAATTCTACTTCATCCGTTCATAAATGTAAGTCTTTGTAGAGATTTCACAAACTACATACAGATGTTTATAGACATATTTTAGAGTGTAGATTCACTCATTTTGATCCATATGTAATCCATAGTGAAATATCTAAAAGAAATATTTAGAAAAAGAGGGAGTATATCTCTACGAATATTGGCTGTGGGTCGTCTTTATTTGTCCGAACGCACCGACCATACAACCAAAGTTTGTGCCACGCACGAGCAGGTCGGTAGTCTAGCTATAGTACACGTACTCTGTCATTGGACTCTGGTGGCAGCCAGCTAATTTCCCTTCGGAGACCTGCGTACGTGTACATATACAATTCCGGAGTCACGATGGATACAAGCTAGCGATACAATTTAAACTATCCAAACAAATTTCCTATGGAGACGTGCCTATCGATCCTTTTCTCTCCATATATATAAGTAGAAACCTCTTATTCGGCTACGCCAAACTCAAAGTGATCCAAAAACCCCCAACGAAAACAAGCAGATGGACGACGTCGAGAGCCAGGCACCCCATGGAGACCGGGAGATCAAGGCCGCCAGACACTGCCCGTTTTGGCTCATCATGGTGGTCGTGCTGGTCGTCGTCGGCACCGTGATGGCTTTAGGCGGTTTCCTCCAATACGGGTACTATGGTATCAATGCCCGTTACACCGTCGCGGTAGATTCTGTCTCCGGCACCGACCCCAAGACAGGCCTCTCGTTCAACCTCACCCTCGGCATCGCCTCCCAAAGTTACGGGTCAGAGGCGTGCATTAACCCCGGCGCATACATGGAGGTGACCTACCGTGGCGTTCAGATCGCTGCCAGCGCGCCCGAAAGACGGCGGATATGCGCTAAGCCACGAAAGGCGGTGGAGCAGCATGTCCTCGCAATGGCCACCACAGTTCCCTTAGGGAACGTGTTGGACAGTCTTTCGGCGGGCTTGAAGAGAGGGGGGGGGGGGGTTGGTCACATTGCACCTACCAGCAGGGTCATATGACTTGAGGAATGCATGGTTATCAGGCTGCAACGGTATGCTGGTTGGTCAGGGCGCTGTGGCGTGTAAACCTCTCTTCTAATAGTTGTCTGCTTAGCTAGAATAGTAGGTTGATACGAGATTTTTTTTCCCCTATAGTTAATCTGAGTAGTATACATGGATGATCTAGTTATCAACTCATCGATCAGTGCATCGTCAAAAGAGTGTAAACCCCTCTGCTTTCTTTCTTGGAACTATCTGTTGCATGTCGTACATCTTTCGATCGTGCGCCTGTTTGTTCTCTCGATTGTGGTTAGCTAACAATTATCACAATTCTATTTTTTGTCAAGCGATGTTTTCATTGGTAAACTAAAAACAAAATATATATCAAATCATGAATATTAAAACAAATGCTAGCAACAAAGACCCACTATACTTACCATGCTCACTGAAACAAGAGATGAACTGGAACAAATGTTAAATATACAATAATGTTTTTAAACACTAGAAGACCTAAAATCCGACTAAAAAAGGACCTAAAATCATTTTAACCAACACGGCTGATCTGGCGGGGGGAACAACAACACGAGCATTGTATTCTAACCAACTGAATTTAGTCCAAGCATAGATGCCATGTGGTGCACCTAGTTCGGAGATCATCGGCAGTGACTCCAACATGCCTATATCCCCACACGATGACCACCATGTCATGCATGTAATTTCCACCGCACAACCTTAGTAACTTGGAACATACGTGTCGGGCTCCACACGTGCTAGTATGACGCTCACGAAGGCAATGCGGAGGGTTTTTTGTTTAGGCAAGCTCGCAAACTTTATTAATGCGTCACGACATTTACAGGGACAAATAAAAGGTCACCAGGCTGGCCTAATCAAACATATCGGCCAACCCCTAAAATAAGTGCATGCTTATCAAGATTGTGGACATCAGCATTCGAGTTTCTAAACTCATGAATAAATGAACAAGAATTGAAAAAGGGGAGTACGTAGAACTCATCTAGATGAGACGTAGTTTGGTCTCATTCATCTGAAAAACAAGAACGGATATAACCCACGTCAGCACACACGTATCTTATAGCATCACATCCAATGGCTATAAAAGGTGAATGAGACCAAACTAAATCCCATCTAGATGAGTTCTAGCAAAACTGTTTGAAAAAACTAGCTCTATCTATTATTTCATGTATCACTGCACCATACGGTGATGCACTTCCTTCCTTGATTGCTTCAACTGCCACTTTGCAATCCGATGCCACTGCGATCTTGGCTTCGTATAAGTCGTCTGCCAATGCTTGCGCTTCTCTGATTGCCAATGCTTCGAGAGTTGTTGGGTCACCAATGTAGCTTATGCACATTGCCGAAGCTCCGAAATATGGACCTGTTTGGTCTCTGCACACAGCAGCTACAGACCCGTGGCCTCAGCCCTTGCTACTGCTGCATCTACGTTGATCTTCACATGGCCCTCGGGAGGAGGAAGCCAATGCCTTGGTCTTGGTGCTGGCGCATGGGCCGTCTAAGAGGGTGTTTCTTTTCAGGGACTTATTGGTTCAGGGATTTAAAAAAGTCCCTATAAGACCCATCTAAACCAAGCAGGAGGGACTTATAGGGACTTAAAGTGGGCATTTGGGACTTATGAAATAAGACTCTCAAGGAGGGACTTATAAGGACTTATAGTTGTAATATGGTCTTTTAGTACATGTTAAGTCCCAGAAACCAAACAGTAGAGACTTTTTAGGGACTTGGGACTTATAAGTTGGGACTAAAAAAAGTCCAACGACTTATGAACCAAATAGGGCCTAAGTGGTTCATGGTTTCTGCAAAAGCTTTATCTCATCCAAGTATGAATTGATGAAACAATGTGTTGCATATGGAGTCTGGAAAATATCTTCATGGATAACTTTCCGGCGAGCCGGCAAGATTGCGCATACGGTAACAATCATCCGTGTATAATCTTGCAGCTGCATCGTCTCGCTCATTGCAAACAGCCACCCCTTGGCATCCGGGTTTTGGTTGGTGCACATATGCTTAACTATGTCATCGTTAAATAGAGCCTAGATGCTTCATGCGAGTCATACTACAGCTAAGAAGGCTCGTCAACAACATGAAGAGAAGTCTCGTCAACGACGACAGCACCCCGGTGAACCAGCCGCGGGCGACCAACATGTCCATGACTCGAGCTCGATCTTTACTAGGAACTTTTCTTTGATAAATTCGATCTCTACTGCTGCATGTTGGCCGTGGCCCATACGTCGGTCGTCTTTATATGCATGTTGGAGTATACAATACAACGCAAATCCTAGCTACATGGACTCCGTCAACGGAGAAAATATGAACACATGCACGAGCTAATTTCCTTCGGGAGACCTTTGCACCGGTTACGATTCCGGTTTCCCAAAGGAAACTAGCTAGCGATACAACTAAACCGAGCTTTTTTCTCTCCGTATATATAAGTATAAAAGACCTATTCTGCGGCTACGCGAAACTCAAACTAATCGAGACCCCAACGAAAATCCCGAGATGGACGACGTCGAGAGCCAGGTACCCCATGGACATCAGGAGGTCAGGGCCGCCATAGATTGCCCGTCTTGGTGTATCTTGGTCTTCTCGGTACTCTTTACCGCCGTCTTCATCGCATGCATAACCGTCCCGATCGAGTACTATAGGCTGCACGTCCAGTACTTTGTCGCGGTAGATTCTATCTCCGGTGCCGACCCCAAGACAGGTCTCTCCTTCAACATCACCCTCGGCGTCGCCTCGGGGAGCTACGGATCAGAGGCGTGCATCAACCCCGGCACGTACATGGAGATGGCCTATGGCGGTGTCAAGCTTGCCGCTAGCGCGGCTGAGACACGGTTGCTCTGCGCTAGGCCGCGGAAGGAGGCGGAGCAGCACGTACTGGCAATGGCCACCGCGGTTCCTGTGGGGAACGTGTTGGACGATCTTACGGCGGACATGAAGAAGGGGTCGGCGGTGTTTGACGTCACATTGCACGTCCCGGCCGGGTCGTATGGTGAGGAGTCGTCGTACGCGTGGGTTTCAGACTGCAAGGGCGTGCGGGTCGGTGAGGGTGCTGTATTGTGTGAATCTCCCAACCTATAGTTGTTAGCTTGGACCCTCCGTTCCTAAATATTTGTCTTTTTAGAGATTTCAAATGGATTACCACATACGGATATATGTAGACATATTTTAGAGTGTAGATTCACTCATTTTGCTTCGTATGTGGTCATTTGTTCCGTAGAGTTAAGTAATTTGTATGAATTATCTAGTTATCAACTTTATCAACTCATCGATCAGTTGCCAAAAAAGTGTTAACCTCCTTGCTTTCTTAGAACAATCAATTGCATATTGTACATCGTCGTTAGCAAAATTTCCATGGTCTGTTTGTTTTCTTACTATGTTGGCAATATAATGCCGCCCTCATGTTCTTCGGATATGATATCGAACTTGCCACCATCGAGACTGCTTGGCACGTGTGGTCGTTCACTATATGAAAAACTATACTCGCCACCATGGAGGGCCATGCACCAATGCCATCTTCTTCGGTGGCCTAGCCAGGCTGGGCCGTCGTACAAGCACACCGCCCTAGATTCATCCGGCCGCTGCCAAAAACCACCTAATGAAGACCTCCACTTGATCCCGCATCTCCTTCTCCAGCCACAGCAGACTTCCAAGACCTCAAGGCTTCCCCAGCAAAGTGCCTCTGAAACTAGACCTCCCCGTCGTTGCCGACGTCGCAAGGGTTTTGCCTGGCGACATGCCCTTGCTGCATCGAGAGGGGTTGGCATCGAGAGGCGGCTAGGGATTCGTCATCGCCTGCCTAGTCGCCTCTCTTCAGAAAATGTTTTTTATTCTTACACGTTTGAGTATTGGATTTAACCATTAATCGTGGTTGTTGTAATAACTTGGTTATAGTTAGTAAACAATTATTAGCGACTAGTATATGTTTACCCACTTGTCGCATGTTTGAATTCCTTGGCTAATAGGGTTCGTTGTGACAACTTTTTTTTCAACAAAATGTGTTCAAGTATACCGAATCAACTAAATACAACTGATAAAGTAAGCTGGCAAACACGAGCATAGAGACCTATGATGATAAAAACCAAAAGTTACCCAATATCTATGTTAACATCTCACTATCACAGCGCCAGATCACCATTCACCAACGACAATTTTCATTTACATCTTGATGTTTTTATATGCGTTCGATGAGAATAACTGTCAAGAATAAACAGAGTATTGAGACAAGCTTTCATTCCGATTTATATATAAAGCAAACCACCACATGCAGACAATAAATCCAAGTACATGAGCAGATTAATGGAAGGAAGATTGGCCAGGCCAACCGCGACTAAATCTCCTCCCCTATATATACCAGTTCAGCACACTCACTTAGCCATTTGGTGCCACTTCTCTTCGCAAGCTTCACAAGGGGGTGTAGGTTTGCTTTTGGTTCCTCTTATGCACACAAGGTGTTTGATGAAATGCCCCAAGAGCGTGAAACAAACATGATATGAAGTGTTGGAGCCACACTTGAGGTTCCTCATTTATTTTTTCCTCCTCGATCGCGGTTAGCAACTTGAACCTTTCATGCATGTGTGTCATTGATAAAATATGCATGTGTGTTGTTCATTGTTTAATTTCTATTGTTTATAGCTAGTTAGTTTAACAAATGCATGATGGTTAATTATATATTTTATATTATAATAATGCAGATGAATCGGCAATGGATGTACGGTAACCGACTCTCCCGCGAGTTCACTACGGGTTTGAAAGATTTCCTCGTAGTGGCTAATGCGAACAAGCAGAAGGGTTTTGTTATCTGTCCATGTGTTGACTGTAAGAATCAGAAGGGTTACTCTTCCTCAAGAGAAGTTCACCTGCACCTGCTTCGGCACGGTTTCATGCCAAGCTATAATTGTTGGACCAAGCATGGAGAAAGAGGGGTTATAATGGAAGAAGATGAAGAAGGGGATGATTTCATCAATGAAAGCTATCTTGCTCATTTCGGTGATACTTTCATGGAGGATGCTGAAGGTGAAGGGGAAGGTGAAGGTGAAGAAGAGGCACGTGATGAGACCGTTGATGATCTTGGTCGGACCATTGCTGATGCACGGAGACGCTGCGAAACTGAAAAGGAGAGGGAGAATTTGGATCGCATGTTAGAGGATCACAGAAAGTCGTTGTACCCCGGATGCGATGATGGTCTGAAAAAGCTGGGCTGCACACTGGATTTGCTGAAATGGAAGGCACAGGCAGGTGTAGCTGACTCGGCATTTGAAAACTTGCTGAAAATGTTGAAGAATATGTTTCCAAAGAATAACGAGTTGCCCGCCAGTACGTACGAAGCAAAGAAGGTTGTCTGCCCTCTAGGTTTAGAGGTTCTGAAGATACATGCATGCATCAACGACTGCATCCTCTACCGCGGTAAATACGAGAATTTGAATGAATGCCCGGTATGCACTGCATTGCGTTATAAGATCAGAGGCGATGACCCTGGTGACGATGTTGAGGGCGAGAAACCCAGGAAGAGGGTTCCCGCGAAGGTGATGTGGTATGCTCCTATAATACCACGGTTGAAACGTCTGTTCAGGAACAAAGAGCATGCCAAGTTGTTGCGATGGCACAAAGAGGACCGTAAGTCGGACGGGGAGTTGAGACACACCGCAGATGGAACGCAATGGAGAAAGATCGACAGAGAGTTCAAAGATTTTGCAGCTGACGCAAGGAACATAAGATTTGGTCTAAGTACAGATGGCATGAATCCTTTTGGCGAGCAGAGCTCCAGCCATAGCACCTGGCCCGTGACTCTATGCATCTACAACCTTCCTCCTTGGTTGTGCATGAAGCGAAAGTTCATTATGATGCCAGTGCTCATCCAAGGTCCGAAGCAACCCGGCAACGACATCGATGTGTACCTAAGGCCATTAGTTGATGAACTTTTACAGCTGTGGGGCAGACCTGGTGTCCGTGTGTGGGATGAGCACAAAGAAGAGGAATTTGACCTACGAGCGTTGC
This sequence comes from Triticum urartu, assembly GCF_003073215.2. Taxonomy (NCBI): domain Eukaryota; kingdom Viridiplantae; phylum Streptophyta; class Magnoliopsida; order Poales; family Poaceae; genus Triticum; species Triticum urartu. Next base: position 575,618,781 of record NC_053027.1, on the reverse strand, counting down.
TTTTCGTAACCATCAACGATTGGCCTGCTCTTAGTAACCTTTCGGGACTGTCAAATAAGGGATACAATGCATGCACGCACTGCTTACATGAGACTGAAAGTGTACATTTGCCAAATTGTAAGAAGAACGTGTACCTTGGGCATCGTCGATTTCTTCCGAAAATTCATCCAGTAAGAAAGAAAGGCAAGCATTACAACGGCAAGGCAGATCACCGGCCGAAGCCTGCGGAACGCACTGGTGCTGAGGTATTTGATATGGTCAAGGATTTGAAAGTCATCTTTGGAAAGGGTCCTGGCGGACAATCAGTTCCGAAGGGAGCTGACGGGCACGCAGCCATGTGGAAGAAGAAATCTATATTCTGGGAGCTAGAATATTGGAAAGTCCTAGAAGTCCGCTCTGCAATCGACGTGATGCACGTTACGAAGAATATTTGCGTGAACCTCCTAAGCTTCTTGGGCGTGTATGGGAAGACAAATGATACAAAGGAAGCACGGCAGGACCAGCAACGTTTGAAAGACCCTGATGACCGTCATCCGGAATGGTTTCAAGGTCGTGCCAGCTATGCTCTGACCAAAGAAGAGAAGGTCATCTTTTTTGAATGCCTGAGCAGTATGAAGGTCCCGTCTGGATTCTCGTCCAATATAAAGGGAATAATAAACATGGCGGAGAAAAAGTTCCAAAACCTGAAGTCTCACGACTGCCACGTGATTATGACGCAATTGCTTCCGATTGCTTTGAGGGGGCTCCTGCCGGAAAATGTTCGAGTAGCCATTGTGAAGCTATGTGCATTCCTCAATGCAATCTCTCAGAAGGTAATCAATCCAGAAGTTCTACCACGGTTACAGAACGATGTGATCCAATGTCTTGTCAGTTTCGAGTTGGTGTTCCCGCCATCCTTCTTCAATATTATGACGCACCTCCTGGTTCACCTAGTCGAAGAGATTTTCATTCTCGGTCCTGTATTTCTACACAATATGTTCCCCTTCGAGAGGTTCATGGGAGTATTAAAGAAATATGTTCGTAACCGTGCTAGGCCAGAAGGAAGCATCGCCAAGGGCTATGGAAATGAGGAGGTAATTGAGTTTTGTGTTGACTTTGTTCCTGACCTTAAGCCGATTGGTCTTCCTCGATCGCGGCACGAGGGGAGACTAAGTGGAAAAGGCACGATCGGAAGGAAATCAACGATATGTATGGACGGCCATTCTCTGACTGAAGCACACCACACTGTACTGACCAATTCCAGCTTGGTGGCTCCGTACTTTGAGAAACACAAGAATATTTTACGCTCGGACAACCCGGGGAAGCCTGAATCCTGGATTAGGAAGGCCCACATGGAGACTTTCGGCAGTTGGTTGAGAAAACATTTAATGAATGACAATGATGTTGTAGATCAGCTGTACATGTTGGCCAAGACACCATCTTCGACTATAACGACTTTCCAAGGGTACGAGATAAATGGGAATACATTTTACACGATCGCCCAAGATAAAAAGAGCACCAACCAAAACAGTGGTGTCCGCTTTGATGCAGCAACCGAGAATGGGCAAAAGGTCACATATTATGGTTACATAGAGGAGATATGGGAACTTGACTATGGACCCTCCTTTAAGGTCCCTTTGTTCCGGTGCAAATGGTTCAAGCTAACAGGAGGTGGGGTAAAGGTGGACCAGCAATACGGAATGCGATGGTGGATTTCAACAATCTTGGTTACCTTGACGAACCATTCGTCCTAGCGAAAGATGTCGCTCAGGTTTTCTATGTGAAGGACATGAGTAGCAAACCGAGGAAACGGAAAGATAAGAAAACGATCAGTACATCATGCGATGATCCAAAGCGCCACATTGTTCTTTCAGGGAAAAGAAACATCGTGGGAGTGGAGGACAAGACAGACATGTCAGAAGATTATAATATGTTTGCTGAAATTCCGCCCTTCAAAGTGAACACCGACCCAAGCATTAAGTTAAATGATGAGGATGCTCCATGGATACGGCACAATCGTAAGCAAGCAGGGACACAAGGGAAGAAATGATGTGTAATAATTTATTGTACCAAACTTTGTTGAATGGATCATGTGAATTATATTACCCGTGATGTGTTTGGTGTCCATTTTCGAATGATTCGAGATACCACTGATGATACATGAAATTTGGAGTGATTTAGTCATACTCCTGCCTAGGCGTATAATATGCATACTCGTAGTCTTCATAGCCGCCGTCGTCGTCGCTGCTGTCGTCACCTTCTAAGTTGCCGCCGTCGTCGTCGCTGCTGTCGTCGCTGTCGTCGGGCGGCGCTCGTGGCTCGAACTGAGGGTAGCGCAGGCGGGGGATATCGCCGGCCGTGATGTAGTCCATGACGCTCTGCAGAGTCCGGCCGTACCACCATAGCCGACGGCCGGCCTCGTGGAAGTTCCCAGGAGGCAGACCGTCCTCCTCATACCTGGCGAGCGCCCTCTCATGCCGATTGATGAAGAAGGCGTCCCAAGTATGCTGGTTATCGGGATGCCAGCGGGGATTCATCCGCTGCTCCGGCGTGAGGTCGAGGTAGTAGTGGTTCGTGATGGCCGCCCGGCGCGCAGTACCCTGAGGGACGGGAGGGACCGGCACGCCGCCGGCGCTTAGGCTCCAGCCGGTGGGGACGCGGTAGCCCGGTGGACAAGGGTAGTTCGAGGCGCAAAGCTCCTCCACCTGCTGGTAGGTTAGAGTGGGTGCGGTGGAAGCCATGAGAGAGTGATGAGAGATTGTAGAGATGTGATAATGCTGGGCAAGCCGGGCTACATATATGTAGTGAGAAATGGCGGGAAAAATGGGAGCGGGAAGACAGGAGGCGGGAAGAAAGTGGCGGGAAGAAAGAGGCGGGAAGACAGGGAAGAAATGGCGGGAAGAAGAGGAATCCAGAGCTGGTCATCTAACCTTTAGTCCCGGCTGGTTGGTGCAACCGGGACTAAATGTGGTTTTTGTGTCATCTGAGAAAACTGTCAGTGGGATAAGGACATAGGCGGGAAAAAACTGGTGGGAAGATAGAGGCGTGAAGAAATGGCGGGAAGATAGAGGCGTGAAGAAATGGCGGGAAGACATAGGCGGGAAAGAACTGGCGGGAAGACTGGCCGGGAAGAACTTGTGGGAAGACAGAGGCGGCCGGGAAGAACTTCTCTGAATTTTTTGATATATTGTTTGTATTTTTAGAATTTTGAAATGAATTAGTTCTATTTTTCTTAATTTTTTGATATATTATTTGTATATTTAACATATTGAATTGAATTAGTTTTATTTTTCTGAATTTTTTGATATAATATTTGTGTTTTTAAGATTTTGAATTGAATTAGTTTTATTTTTCTGAAAAATACCTTTAGTCGCGGTTGGTCTGGCGAGCCGCGACTAAAGGTTAACCTTTAGTCGCGGCTCGCCTCCCCAACCGCGACTAAAGGTCATTGCGCGCGGGAAAAAAAAACCCTTTAGTCGCGGTTGGCGAGGCGAGCCGCGACTAAAGGTTACCCTTTAGTCGCGGGTCGCCTCCCCAACCGCGACTAAAGGGGGGGGCTATAAATACAATGGCCCGACGCCTCCATATCGTCTTCTCCGATCTCTCGCCGTCGCCCTCGCCCTCGCTCGACGCCGCCCGCCGTCGACGTCGCCCTCGCCCTCGCTCGACGCCGCCCTCGACGCCGCCCGCCGTCGCCGTCGCCGTCGCGCTCGCTCGACGCCGCCCTCGACGCCGCCCGCCGTCGCCGTCGCCGTCGCGCCCTCGCCCTCGCTCGACGCCGCGCGCCCTCGCCGTCGACGCTCGCCCTCGCTCGACGCCGCTCGCCCTCGCCGTCGACTCCGGTTGGTCTGGCCTCCCTCGCCCACCGCCCGCGCCGCCTCGCTCGCCCGCCCAACGCCGCCGGCCCGCCACGGGAGAGGCTCACCGGAGCCCTCGCGCCCTCCGGTGAAGTGCCCCCCTGGCCCACTTTGACCAGTCAACTGGGACTGTTGACTGTTGACTGGGACTAAAATCAGAATATTAGAAAATGAACCAAAACTTTAAAAATTAATAGAAAATAAACCGTAACTCGGATGGGAAAACTTCTGTACATGAAAGTTGCTCAGAACGACGAGACGAATCCGGATACGCAGCCCGTTCGTCCATCACGCATCCCTAGCATAGCGAACACGCAACTTTCCCCCTCCGACCCATCTGTCGAAAACGCGAAACACCGGGAATACTTTCCCGGATGTTTCCCCCCTTCACCGGTACCACCTCGTACCGCGTTAGGGCACACCTAGCATCACGCATTTGCCATGGTTCATACAAAAATGTGTAAACCGTCTCCCACCCCTTCCTCGCCCCCTCCTTTTGCCACCGCCCTTTCGCCACCGCCACCGCCACCGCCACCGCCCCCCTTCTTCACTTAATTAATTTGTTTTTACTACATGTTTTCAGGACTGACATAATGGCGGAAGATAGAGCTGACCCGATTATGGACAACTATGATCCGGACGGTGAAGCACATATGTTCGGCATCATAAACGGCGATATTCTATATGTGCCGACCGGACAAGAAGAAGATGATGTCTCTTCTTATCTGAACCTTGACGGTGAAGATGAAGGGCGCCGTCAGCAAGATGATGCCGAGCAAACGTCGATAAACGACGATCTTCAAATGGAAGTAGCAACCACCTCCGGCGCCGAGGTATATATATACATTGAGCCTCTGGTGATACAAACTAACTGATTTGAATAAATATGTGTGTACTAACGCGCGCGACTCTCTTTCTTATTTTAGCCCTCGGCCGGATCGTCGAAACAATCAAGTACGTCGTCAAAGCGTGGCGCAACCAAGACGATGAGACAAGGAGAAACATGCACCATCAAGGTTGTCGACAGTGCAACCGGCAGGCCGCTGGAGCCCCGCAAGAACGCCACCAAGTTTGTCAACCAATGCGGAGCCGTGTTAGAGACAACGTCTCGATCACCGTCCAGGAGTGGAATGAGCCAAAGAAGGCACGAATTGCTGGTTTCACTTTTGTCGATAAGAGAACAAAAAAAGATTGCTTCAAGAAGCTTATGGAACATTTCGTTCTACCTCCGGAATACAACAAATTTGATGAGGAGGGTAACAAGATTGAGGAAAACAAGGAGAGGAGGAGGCTAGTCAAACAGTTCGCTCTTCATAAGATGGCCGACGCATTCCGGAAATTCAAGCAAAATCTAGCCCGTGACTTTGTCAAGCAGAACAAGACTCCGGATTTCAAAGGACAATATGAGAAACTGAAACATGATTGGCCAGAATTTGTGAAACAAAAGAAATCGGAGCAGTTCATTGAAATATCGAAAAAAATAAGGAAAATGCGGCTAAGAAGGAGTACAATCATATTATGGGGCCAGGAGGGTATCGCCTTTGGGTGCCTAGGTGGGAGAAGATGGAGAACGAGCTGAGGGCGCGAGGAATCGGTCCAGGTACGGAGGGATGGGACCCAAGGGCCAAAAGCTGGTGGTACGGGCATGGGGGAACGCTGAACCCGGAGACAGGGGAGTGTGTTTACCGGGGCAAAATAATTAAACCCACCCAAGCCCTTATTGACGCAATGAGGGATGCTCAAGAGGGGAAGATCAAGTTCAACAGAGAGAACGACGCGCTGAGAAAAGCCCTCGGGAATCCTGAACACGGAGGACGTGTACGAGGCATGGGGCACATTCCGTGGAAAATAGGGTTCCCCCAGAACGATGACCCGTACGGTTACAGAAGCCGTAAGAGAAAGATGGATCGGGAAGCAGATGTTGTGGCGCGGTTGGCATCGGAAATGGATGTGATGAAGAAAACCGTGAGTGTACTAGTAGCCGAAAGAGATGCAGCTCGGGCGCAGCATGAAGATCATCCAGCGGATCTCGGAAGCCAGCAGCGGAGAAGCAGCGTGGCTTCCACGGAGGCCCCACCGGCTGGTGCAGATGCACCGACGATCGAAATTACTGCACCGGAGCCTCTGGTGGTGGAAATTACTGCACCGGAGCCTCCTCGCTACCCCGTGGACGATATAAAGGAGATGAAAGAATGTCATCTGTATTATCCTATCGGGAACATGTCCATGAAGGTAGCCATCGGCAGTGCTTTACCATGTTTACCTGGAGCACTCCACCACAACAACCCCATTCAAGATGGCTATGCTCGTGTCACGGTGGAGGACGTAGTCCAAGGGTTTGAGGACCTGGAGATTGACATTGCTACACCTGAAGGGGAGAAAAGACTTGGAGATGTCAAGCGCCATTTCATTCTATGGCAAAAGAAGTTTATCAAGTTTCTAGGCGAGGCGCCAAGGACAACAAGTCCACCCCCTATGATGGTGGTGGTGGCGGTGGCGGTGGTGGTGGTGGCGGTTCACCTACACCTCCGTCACGTCAGCCGACGCCCCTCAGTCCACAACGTCCGGCGGGTGATCAGACGCCGCCCCCCAGTCCTCGTCCGGCGGGTGATCAGACGCCGCCCCCCAATCCACCTCCGGCAAAGAAGCAGAAGCAGTCCTGGATTATTAACCCGGACCCTTATGTACCTAAGACCACAAAGGTACCGGAGCCATCACTGAAGCCTCTCCCCACAAGGCCTTGGGAACGTACTGCCGAGGAAACTGCCACGGCCGCGGCTGCTGATCATGACAAATGGAAGGCGGACTGCAAGAAGAAAAGAGAGCCCGAGCCCAAGCCAGTATTTTCTGATGAGCAAAAGAAGTGGGCTAAGTCATTTTTGAGCACACCGTCCCAAGCCGCGAAGAATCTGCCTGACGACTATGCACGTGAACTTCGTAGGCAGGCACTCATGTTGAAGGAGAAGAAAGAGCGGGCGGAGAACCAGGAGAACAAAGCCTTGGAGGAGGCCGAGAAAACGGAATTAGAAAGTAAAAAAAGCGGGAAACGAGTTGCCCAGCTCGGGGAACAAAGTAAACAATCGATTGCCCCGCTTATAGTGAAAGCCGCCGGTCCGGATGACCCCGATATCATAGCAGCTGCGGCAGCACATGGATTGACTGTAACGAGTGCCAGAGAACAAGCGGCCAACTTAGGTATTACTCTTCGTGAACTGTTAGGCCTTGATGAGGCGCCAGTGAAGGAGGTAGTAATTACATATGTGAAGAATGGGCCTCTCGTCGAGCCTGCGCAGGAAAAGGATCTACCTCCACAAATGAAAGGTCTGCTGAAATGGTACAAGGGTTACATAAAAAATAAGAACGCCAAAGAATATATTTATGCGGAAGTTAGATATGAGCATCACTTCAAACATTACTATGTACAAATTCATCTGAGTGAATTGTTCCAGCTTTTCAATCTGCGCGAGCTCGACAAATCTATCATCAGTTGCTACGTTCTGTAAGTGATTTATTTCTACCCCATCTCGTTCATATTGCCTGCACTATATATATATGTCCTAACTATATTGTTGTGTCCGCTATTATACATGCAGAATGAAGATTAAGGAATGCAGAGTAAGGAACATCCATGATGTTGGGTTCATTGACCCACACATCGTTAATGAATATGTGTTGGAGCATCACCCCGCCGACATGGAGGCAGACCTGTGGCAGTTTCTTACAAAGCAGGAACTCAAAAGTGATATTCTATTTCCTTACCATTTTGGGTGAGTGTTTCTGTCTTGAGCACATTCTCTTTTGTTTACTCCATGCATGGTATGTGGCCGGCTAATTGATGAGTTATGCATGACGTACTGTGCATGTATCGTGTCCGCAGGTTCCACTGGATTCTGCTAGTAATTAAAGTTGACACCTCAGAATGTCTCGTCCACGACTCTCTGAATAAGGATCCAAAGCTTTAGGGCGGCATGAGAAGAATGCTGCAGAAGTAATTATTTTCATTCATTTGCGCTCTATATCGATCGGCCTATTTCGTTCATTTCCTCATATCAAGTAACTAATAACTCTCTTGTTCACTTAATTTTCTTTGCCTCGTAGGGTTTGGAGACGGTTCGTAGATACAAAGGTCGGTGAATTCAAAAAAGAGCTAGAATTCAAAAGGTCAAAGCCTAAGAATGCTGGGGATATTCAGCCAGCGGGGACCAATCTATGTGGATACTATGTCTGTGAGATGATCCGGAGATACACCTCTGAGCGGGTTCCGAGTGATACCAATGCTCAGAGGAATAACCTCCGGATGATGCTTAGTCCAGAAGCTCGCTTCCGACCACTTCAAGAGGAACTAGCTGGATGGTTCAGCAGGGAAGTCCTCCATCGTAAAGGAGAACACCATTACGAGGACGTAGAACTTTATATGCATTAAATTATGTATGGAAACTTGTTCAAAATTGTATATGGTCATCCGATGATATTGAATATATATTGTATATTCCTCTTGAATTCTTTTTGGTTCTAATTTCAAATTTGTTTGAAATTGTACATTCATATGCATGTATGTAGTACCGTAGAATATGTGAAACTCCTTCAAAATTAAAATAAAGCACAAAAGAAATAAAACAATACAAATTAAACAGAAAACAGGTTTAGGAGGGGGGGGGCTAAAACCCTAAACCTGTGGCTGCCTTTAGTCGCGGTTGGCCAGAAGAACCGCGACTAAAGGTCCTCCGCCCCGACGGCCGCCTGGCGCCCACGTGGACGGGCCTTTAGTCGCGGTTCTTAAGCAACCGCGACTAAAGTGGGGGTCCTTTAGTCGCGCCTATTTGGTCGCGGTTGCGCAACCGCGACTAATGGCAGTTGCGAACCGCGACCAAAGGCCCTTTATCCAGCAGTGCTTCAACATCACCCTCGGCGTCGCCTCGGGGAGCTACGGATCAGAGGCGTGCATCAACCCCGGCACGTACATGGAGGTGGCCTATGGCGGTGTCAAGCTTGCCGCTAGCGCGGCTGAGAC
>NC_053027.1:575588875-575608827 GCF_003073215.2 Triticum urartu | reverse complement strand
ACATAGCATGGATGTCATCAAACCGCAGGACGATCGTACCCCCGATGGAGTTATCCACAAAGCCCTTGCCCTCTGGCACCTTGGCCGCAAAAACCGGGTATGCCACATCCTTCTCTCCGAGACGCCGCTTCTCCAAAGAAAGAACACTGTCATGCAGACTCCGCATAGCACCGGTTGCAGCATCGAGCATATTTCTCGGTAGCATCGGCCTACCCGCCACATGCACCCTCCTCGAGATATCCTCAGGTGAAGGTGGCCCGTCCTGAGCACGGATCGTACTCAGTGCCGGCTGGCCCGCACCCTTGTTAGTCTTTGTTTTGCGTGCCTTCTTCTTCTCCTGCAATGGGACCGAGTTCTGCTCATAGACCGCCTTCTTGAGTGTGTTGGGGCTGATCATATTTCGCACCTCGCCTATCTGAGGCTCGGTGAAGTCGGTAGCTGGAGGCGTCTCCTGAGAGCTGAACTGCAGACGACGCCTGTTGCAACTTGGCTTCTCCGCGGTACCAGCTAGATCGCGCACGTCTTTTGTTGGGTTGGGTTCTTGAGAAGGAGGCCCCATGAAGTCGCCACCGTACCCATGATCGGCAAAGTACTGATCGACGTTGGCAAATGTATCGTCGCCGTCGTCGTTTTGATCCTGTGCCATATGCATGTTTGGATCCAGTGGCACAGGGATGTCCGACACCGTTGCGGCGGTCTTGCCATGGGGCCGACTTGGCGGCGGCACGACTGGCGGTGTTGTCTTTGGGGTGGTGTCCCCGCCCCCAAACGAATCTGGCTCTTCGGCCAAAGCAGGGGCCAGCTCAGGCAAGCGCTGAGGGTCATCACGTCATCATCGTCGGCCCCGACGGGTCAAATCGGAGGTAACAACTCGTCGCAGCCTGGCAGCACCCGAACCAGTTGAACCCTAAACAAGTTGGGTGGCATCTGGGTACCGTGGAACAAGGGGTTGCCCGGTTGAACAATTTTGCCCTTGGCGACATTGACCAACTCGTTGTTCACGAAGTGCAGGAGAGTGCACGGAACATCGGCGGCGCCCTGTGAAAACATGTAGGGCGTCAGGGATGCCTAGTCAAAGGCAAGGAGATGAAGTCCTCAGCCGAGAGAGGCTTAATTAGTTACCGTGATGATGGCGTCGAGCTCGGCTAATGTCGAGGCACCGCCAACGGCGGGCGTGCAGTTGACGGAGGGGCCGCTTGCTGCAGAGGTGCCGTCCGGCGTACACCCGGGTGCATTAAGCTCCCGTGCCGCCTCCGCCGGAGACACCAATGCCGCCTCCGCCGGAGACACCAATGGCCCCGCCATTGCGTTCTGCGAGTTGCTGGCCGTGAAGCTAGGAATCAGGGGCGGCCCCTGTTGGCCGCCCGCAATCCACGCACTAATCCCCTGGATCAAGGTAGGCACAATGGCGGTGATCGTCGCTCCGATTTGTTGTTGCACTTGCTCTTGGACAATCTCCGAAATCCGCGCCACCTGTGCCCTGAGTTCTTGAACCTCGCGCTCCTGGCTTTCCGAGCTGGTCTTTTTCTCCTTTCGCCCACCAGTGTTATAGTATGACGACCATTTTGTCGACAAGCCTTTGCCGGCCACACGACCAGCTGACGTCGGCTTACTGAGCTTATCCTTCTTCTTCATTACATTCAACGCCCTATTTAGAGTGGTGTCCCAAGGGTTGCTCTTAGTCGATCCCGCGCTACTGCTTTCAGTCGCCTGCGGAAGGAATGTGAACCATTTAGAAATTTGGCTTCATTAATTATAATGCAACCATATGGAGCTAATTACGCGGGGGTGTATTCCTTACCAGAACAAGCTCAAGCGCCCTGGTCTTCGGATCCGTGGTAAGCTCCTTTGTTTTCGGGTCCTTCTTGTACCGGGCCCTGACAAAGTTCCTGGTCTGCTTGTCACCGTATTTATCGAAGAGGGGCGGTAGGCCTTGCTCGGCACTGTCCGCCTCCTCCTTGTCCCATATAGGCCCCGCCACTCTGTAACCGCCGGGACCGAGTGTGTGTTCCCCTAAGTTCAGCTCCCGAATTTCTTTCCCCCACCTACTTGATTCGGAGCTTGCGGTGCTCGAGCAATTGATCTTGAAGTCGTTGTAGTCATCTTCGGTGATCGAAGGATTTTTCTCCTTGATCTTCTCATAACTCTCACCTTTCTCGATCATTCTCTTCACATTGCTTTTCCAAGTAGACAGGGCCATGCTCATCTTCGTGAGGGCATCATTGTTCACTTTATTCCCTTTGAGGCTTGTGTTTTCAAATTCAGCGGGGAACTTGTATCGTTCGTGCAGCTTCGTGAAGAGGAGGTTGCGCAAATTCCCTCGGTCAGGATGTCTGAGGTTCTTGGTGTTGATCGAGACGGTGCTTCGGAGAATGCACCCGAGCTGAAGCGAGTGCCCCTTGACTATTCGTTCGGGCGCCGTTGGATTCCCGTTGGAGTCCACTTCAGTAACTTCCTCCTTGACGGTGCGGAGCACGGTCGGGCGCCGGTCCTTCCGTTGCCTCTTTGGTTGGCTGCCATCTGTGCATGCGCCGCCATCATCAGTGGTGGCATCCTCGGCAGCACCATCAGTGATGGCATCAGTGGGGTCATCCTCGGCGGTACCATCAGTGGTCTCAAGATCGGTGGGGAAGGCGGCGTCCTCATACAAGTGAGGTTGTTCCTCCATCTCCTGGGACAGCTCCCAGAATTTCTTGCCGCCCGAACCCCCAGCCTCATCGTTGTTGGCCATGTTTCTCTATAAATAGGAACAAAGTTTGGTCAAAAAGTTGGTTATTGTCAAGGAACAAGATCTCTAAGTTGACCAAATAACCTAATTCTCGAGGAATGTCGCCAAAAAGTTGGTTATTGTCAAGGAACAATTGAGAGATGTTTGTGATATTGCCTAGGTGTTTTGGGATAGAACCTAGTTCTTGAGGGGTGTGTCTAGAAAGTTGGTTGCTGCAAAGATACAAGGTTGTGAGTTTGGTCAAATTGCCTATGATGTTTGTGATATTGCCTGGGATCTTGAAGGCACTGTTGCATGATGCAGTGGTACAGCCAACATGGGACCTCATCTTTGTAGGCTAATTTTCTAGATTGTAAGACTGGGATTTGTGCACAAGCTAAGCTAGCTAAGACAGTAGCTTCCTTGCAACCCACAAAAGACAAAGGAAAAGGGGTGAAAAGGGGGAGATGGTTAGCTTTGATGAGCAGGCAACATCTTCCTAACCCCCTTCTTCTTGTCTCCTCTCACTATCTCTCTCACACACATGGCAAGCAAGGGTGTCTGAGTGTGTGAAAAAAAATACTAAACTAATCCAACCACTAAAGCAAATTAATTTTTATTTCGGTTGAGAATCGGGCACCTTCTAGGTCAAAAAAATTGGGCATGACCTTTGCTAATTTTCTTGACCTTGGAGTGCCCCATTTCTCAACCGAAACGGAAATTAATCAACGTTTCAGGAGAAAGGGGTCATTTTAGAAGATCACAAGTAGCAGCAGCATCACTTGACAAAATCACAACTAGCAGCAGCAACTCGCAGATAGCAGCAGCAGCATCACTTGACAAGTAGTACAGCAGCAGCAGCAGCATGCATGCACTGGTCCATGGCACAAAGTCCATGACCTAGAACAGAGCACTTTAGTAAAATGAAGAAGAAAAAAGGCATGCATGCACTGGTTGTAGCAAATCATCACTACTGAATCAAAACAACAATTAGGACAGGGAAATTATGACACACTTCTGAAGAAAAAAATGATTTGTGTAATCTGGTTGGTACTCTTACAGTTGCATAAATTGAAAAAAAATTGATCTGTGTGATCTGGGTTACAGTATCAGCAACCTTGCATTTCATTTTATACAAAGGAGCTCACAAAGGCCATGTCATGCTTGGCAATATTTGTTTACTGAAACTAAATGAACATTTTACTGGTAGTGTACTGATAGTGTAATCTAGCTATTGTACTGATATTTCTGTTTCTTTGAACATTTTACTATCAATAAAAATGATGTACTGCTGCTTTCGGTTAATTCAAATTAGCTAAAACCATTTACTGTCAAATAGTGCTAATGTTTACTCTATGAAATAAACTACTCCTCCTCTCTTCTCTTCTTCAGTTAATTAGGAATAGTTTTAGAGGTAACTAACTGAAACTATTTATCATGTTGACAACAGTAGCATGTGGACCTATCATGGTGATTTCATATCAAAATAGAGGAGTACTCCTGTTCATTTGGAGAACTCATACGACAATTGTTATGCATCAAACTTGGGATCAACAGTAGCATGTGACAAACAAATTATACATCAGGAATAAAGCATCAACTTTGTCAAGCGTATGAAATTGCTTAGGTTCAACAGAAAACAAAAATGCCCTGTCAATTTTCAATGCCCTGTTTAATTGACCAAACAAGTGTTTTTATAGGCATAATACAGCAGCACAGCCCCATAATGATACCACGGGCCCCCTGTCTCATTGTAAATAGACAAGTAGTACTGTCCATCATGTATTATCTAATACTGTATATTCTTGCTAGGAGGAAGACCAACTTTCTGGGTAACTAGTGTATTAAACTAAAGATATGATTTCACATTCAGAAACACAGGAAACCTAGTGTATAAACAACCGTCGATCTACTAGCCATGCAAAGTTCCAGGGGTCAAGATATGCTTTCACATTCAGAAACACAGGAAACCTAAAGATGGTCCAACTGACAAGGGGTGCCCATCAATGGGCATGCAGGCTCACTCGAACCTTCCAGGAAGGTTATGACAATAATATAAATCCCAACCTAAGTTAGTCCTGAAAAGGTCTAATGGATCGAAATAAACATGTGCAATTCAGAGAACTACAGAAAACAGTCAACACCACCAAACAGTAGGAATGCAGATATCACCAACGACCAGCATGACTAGAGTCCTACTAATCTAGATATGCTTGCACATCAGAAACATTCAGAAATCAAAATTTAACAGAAGTGACATGTTGCTGTGCAGAATTAGTCATGCATAGGTGTTTCACATACAGAGGGGAGTTCTTGATTAGTTAAAGAAAAGCTCAAATTTCAGGAAAGTTAATCCATATTTCCAGAAAGTAAATTCAAATGCAAAATGAGTACATTACCAGAAAGTAAATAAGCTTGAATGACAAGTACACTCGAGAGGAGTGTGGCAGGCTGCTGCAATGGAGAGGGGCTAGGCATGGTCAGACTGGATTGGATCTTGTAGCATAGAATCATCACAAACAAGGGACGGGGCAGCAATGCAACCAACCTAGGGTTAGGATGGATAGAAGCAAGTAGCCGAGGGGGGAGGGGGCAGCTCACCTGGCTTGGCGTCGAGGGAGAGGAGGAGACGCTCTGCTTGCTTGGCGTCGAAGGGGAGGAGGAGCCGCTCTGCTTGCCTGGCATCGAGGGGGAGGAGAAGCCCCTCTGCTTGCGTCGAGGCGGTGGTTGGAGACGTCGGGCGTCGAGGCGCAGGGGCGCAGGGGCAAGGGGCGGCGTCGAGGCGTCGGGGCAAGGGGCGGCGTCGCGGCGTCGGGGCGACGTCGAGGCGGCGGGGCAGCGGCGTCGGGAGAGGAGAGGGGAAGGGGATCGAGGGAGAGAGAGGGGATCGATAGGTTTGGGCCGGGTGGAAGTATGGATGGGCGGGGGCGGCACAATACAATGGCGCACCACCCCTCGGTGTGCCATAAGTACATCCATGCTAATGGCGCACCTCATCCTGGTGCGCCATTAGTATTTTGCTCGAGACAACAGGTTATCTACCACCTGAGCTGATCCACATCAAGTCCCCTCTAGTAGCTCAACTGGTCAGCAGCCAGTTCTCACACCAGGAGGTCTTGGGTTCGATTCCCAGGCTCCCACAATTGTTTTATGCATTTAAAATGTTGTTTGATACTTATTTGTGTTTAAAATATGTTCAAACTTGTTTAAATCATAATAGTAATATTTTTTTATAAGACAGTAACAATTTTTTAAAAAATTACATCAAACAGTAATGCCGGTGGAGCGGGGGAGGGTGCGGGGGGTCCGGGGGGTCGGCGGCGGCGGTTGAGTAGGGGAGGGGTGCGGGGGGTCGGCGGCGGCGGTTGAGTAGGGGAATCGAGGGTGCGGGGGGTCGGCGGCGGCGGCCGGTGGACCGGGGGGTGCTCGGCGGCGAGGGGGACCGGATCTGGCGAGGTGGGATAGCGATCGAGAAGGAGGGGGATCGATATCGAGTGTACATGAAATAAGGTGCCGGAGTCTGGCGACAAATTTTTTTATGGCATCTTAAAAATGTTGTTTGATACATAATCATTTGTGCTTTACGGAATATGTTCAAACTTGTTATATGGAATACCAATAGATGCTCGAGATAATAATTGTCATTATAATTTACTAATCAGGACAGTAAATAGTATTTTTTTAGGAATTAGTATGAATATCATCAGAACTCAAGTACAGTGCCGGGTGAGAGCCGCCGGGGTCACGGAGGGTTCCGGAAGGGAGTGGTAGGAGGGGGTCCGGACGAGGCGTGGCAGAGCTGTGGCGAAGGTTGCAAGGGCTAGTCCGGCAATCAGTGACCGAAGTGAGTGCGAGGGGGTCAGGCGGGGCGGACGGCCGAGTGATGGACCGGGGAACCCGAAAAGTGGCCATGCCAGAGATCTCTCTCGTTGCTTCCATCCATCCTGCCTGAGCCGTACGCAGAAAGCAACGGGCAAAAGTGTCCGATATCGTGTGGGTTGTTGTTGAGAGAGATGAGGGCACGCGCAGCAGCCCGGCCCGCAGAAGACGAACAGAGAGCGCGCGCACTAACTAACCGCCATCCACACTGAAGCAGTGCGCCCTACCCGTGGACATAACGCCTGCCGAGGCCCCTCGCGACCCGTCGATTCCCCTTACTCAATTCGCCTGCTCACGTCGAACAACCGAAGCACGGAACCCCCTCCACCCCCCACCTCTCCCGTTCGTCCACCCACATCAAATTACACGGCATTAAATCCCCTGCCGCTTGTCGATGATACTACAATATCAACACTTTTGTTACAAAAAGAATAATGTACCGGCTTGCCATGCTATAAAAAATCACTTAATATCGTGACATATTCTGCAGTTAAACTATAATGTAGAAAGAAAAACCTTCACGCGGGCGCACAATACAACCGAGACGCTAAGGAAACAGCCTTAGAAACCGGACGAACGAAACCCCAACGACGCGCTCGCGCCTTGAATCATATTTACAGCACAAATAAGTACCATCAAACAACATTTTAAGCCATAGAAAAAATATTGTCGCAGATGCCTCGGTCTACCATCAACACCGACGTACTCGCCGTCCGAAGCAAGCCCCCGGCCAGCAAAAAAATTCGAGGTGGATATAAAGTACAAGCGAAGTCGATTTTCCAGCCGGTCCGGCCAGCGACGAAATAAATTGTAAAGCCGGAAAGCCCCACGCGACTCCTCGATTCCCACCGTAGCGTCAACCAGCGCGTGAAAAAGACCGCCGGATTACACAAAACAAAAGAAATAAAAAACCAAATCCGACAAAATCAAATAAAACAACGTTCAACAAAACAGAAACATAACATACAAACCGGCTAAGACCTAACAAGCCCGACCCCGGCGGCGTACCCATCGTGAGTACGCGGCCGCTCCAACCCTCAACATTACGGTGACGGGCAAGAGAGATTATGTATGGTGTTGGATGATAGTGTGTGTAAAATAAATGATATGGTGTGACGCGTGTTCTGTGGAGTACTAACAAAAAGATGGGTGTTGTAACTGATTGGTTATGACGTTCAATAGCACGCGTATCCCGCGGTGGGTGGGTGGTGGTAAATGTGGTGGGGTGTGTTGGTGGCAAAGGTTGAACATATTTAAACACAAATAAGTATCAAACAACATTTTAAATGCATAAAAAAAATTTGTGGAGCCTATGGAATCGAACCCAGGACCTCCTGGTGTGAGAACTGGCTGCTGACCAGTTGAGCTAGTAGAGGGGACTTGATGTGGATCAGCTCAGGTGGTAGATAACCTGTTGGCTCGAGCAAAATACTAATGGCGCACCAGGGTGAGGTGCGCCATTAGCATGGATGTACTTATGGCGCACCGAGGGGTGGTGCGCCATTAGTATTGTGCCGCCCCCGCCCATCCATACTTCCTCCCCCGGCCCAAACCTATCGATCCCCTCTCTCTCCCTCGATCCCCTTCCCCTCTCCTCTCCCGACGCCGCTGCCCCGCCGCCTCGACGCCGCCCCGACGCCGCGACGCCGCCCCTTGCCCCGCCTCGACGCCGCCCCTTGCCCCTGCGCCCCTGCGCCTCGACGCCCGACGTCTCCAACCACCGCCTCGACGCAAGCAGAGGGGCTTCTCCTCCCCCTCGACGCCAGGCAAGCAGAGCGGCTCCTCCTCCCCTTCGACGCCAAGCAAGCAGAGCGGCTCCTCCTCTCCCTCGACGCCAAGCCAGGTGAGCTGCCCCCTCCCCCCTCGGCTGCTTGCTTCTATCCATCCTAACCCTAGGTTGGTTGCATTGCTGCCCCGTCCCTCGTTTGTGATGATTCTATGCTACAAGATCCAATCCAGTCTGACCATGCCTAGCCCCTTCTCCATTGCAGCAGCCGCCACACTCCTCTCGAGTGTACTTGTCATTCAAGCTTATTTCTTTCTGGTAATGTACTCATTTTGCATCTGAATTTACTTTCTGGAAATATGGATTAACTTTCCTGAAATTTGAGCTTTTCTTAACTAATCAAGAACTCCCCTCTGTATGTGAAACACCTAATGCATGACTAATTCTGCACAGCAACATGTCACTTCTGTTAAATTTTGATTGTCTGAATGTTTCTGATGTGCAAAGCATATCTAGATTTAGTTAGGACTCTAGTCATGCTGGTCGTTGGTGATATCTGCATTCCTACTGTTTGGTGGTGTTGACTGTTTTCTGTAGTTCTCTGAATTGCACATGTTTATTTCGATCCATTAGACCTTTTCAGGACTAACTTAGGTTGGGATTTATATTATTGTCATAACCTTCCTGGAAGGTTCGAGTGAGCCTGCATGCCCATTGATGGGCACCCCTTGTCAGTTGGACCATCTTTAGGTTTCCTGTGTTTCTGAATGTGAAAGCATATCTTGACCCCTGGAACTTTGCATGGCTAGTAGATCGACGGTTGTTTATACACTAGGTTTCCTGTGTTTCTGAATGTGAAATCATATCTTTAGTTTATACACTAGTTACCCAGAAAGTTGGTCTTCCTCCTAGCAAGAATATACAGTATTAGATAATACATGATGGACAGTACTACTTGTCTATTTACAATGAGACAGGGGGCCCGTGGTATCATTATGGGGCTGTGCTGTTGTATTATGCCTATAAAAACACTTGTTTGGTCAATTAAACAGGGCATTGAAAATTGACAGGGCATTTTTGTTTTCTGTTGAACCTAAGCAATTTCATACGCTTGACAAAGTTGATGCTTTATTCCTGATGTATAATTTGTTTGTCACATGCTACTGTTGATCCCAAGTTTGATGCATAACAATTGTTGTATGAGTTCTCCAAATGAACAGGAGTACTCCTCTATTTTGATATGAAATCACCATGATAGGTCCACATGCTACTGTTGTCAACATGATAAATAGTTTCAGTTAGTTACCTCTAAAACTATTCCTAATTAACTGAAGAAGAGAAGAGAGGAGGAGTAGTTTATTTCATAGAGTAAACATTAGCACTATTTGACAGTAAAAGGTTTTAGCTAATTTGAATTAACTGAAAGCAGCAGTACATCATTTTTATTGACAGTAAAATGTTCAAAGAAACAGAAATATCAGTACAATAGCTAGATTACACTATCAGTACACTACCAGTAAAATGTTCATTTAGTTTCAGTAAACAAATATTGCCAAGCATGACATGGCCTTTGTGAGCTCCTTTGTATAAAATGAAATGCAAGGTTGCTGATACTGTAACCCAGATCACACAGATCAATATTTTTTTCAATTTATGCAACTGTAAGAGTACCAACCAGATTACACAAATCATTTTTTCTTCAGAAGTGTGTCATAATTTCCCTGTCCTAATTGTTGTTTTGATTCAGAAGTGATGATTTGCTACAACCAGCAGAAACCGACCAGCGAAAGACGAAAAGAAGAGCGAAAAACGCTAATTGTCCATAATGAGCACAAATTGTTTTGATTCAGTAGTGATATTTGCCCTAACCACCAGGCTGAGATAGCATGGCGCTATTTTTTTCGTAATCTTCAGTTGTAGCTAACTGATGACTCTTCGTTCATAGTAAAGTCTGTTCTGGGTCATGGACTTTGTGCCATGGACCAGTGCATGCATGCTGCTGCTGCTTGGGTACTACTTGTCAAGTGATGCTGCTGCTGCTATCTGCGAGTTGCTGCTGCTAGTTGTGATTTTGTCAAGTGATGCTGCTGCTACTTGTGATCTTCTAAAATGACCCCTTTCTCCTGAAACGTTGATTAATTTCCGTTTCGGTTGAGAAATGGGGCACTCCAAGGTCAAGAAAATTAGCAAAGGTCATGCCCAATTTTCTTGACCTAGAAGGTGCCCGATTCTCAACCGAAATAAAAATTAATTTGCTTTAGTGGTTGGATTAGTTTAGTATTTTTTTCACACACTCAGACACCCTTGCTTGCCATGTGTGTGAGAGAGATAGTGAGAGGAGACAAGAAGAAGGGGGTTAGGAAGATGTTGCCTGCTCATCAAAGCTAACCATCTCCCCCTTTTCACCCCTTTTCCTTTGTCTTTTGTGGGTTGCAAGGAAGCTACTGTCTTAGCTAGCTTAGCTTGTGCGCACAAATCCCAGTGTTACAATCTAGAAAATTAGCCTGCAAAGATGAGGTCCCATGCTGGCTGTACCACTGCATCATGCAACAGTGCCTTCAAGATCCAAGGCAATATCACAAACATCATAGGCAATTTGACCAAACTCACAACCTTGTATCTTTGCAGCAACCAACTTTCTAGACACACCCCTCAAGAACTAGGTTACCCTGAGAACGTGGACTTGGACCTTAGCAACAACACACTAACAGGTTCTATCCCAAAACACCTAGGCAATATCACAAACATCTCTCAATTGTTCCTTGACAATAACCAACATTTTGGCGACATTCCTCGAGAATTAGGTTATTTCGTCAACTTAGAGATCTTGTTCCTTGACAATAACCAACTTTTTGACCAAACTTTGTTCCTATTTATAGAGAAACATGGCCAACAACGATGAGGCCGGGGGTTCGGGCGACAAGAAATTCTGGGAGCTGTCCCAGGAGATGGAGGAACAACCTCACTTGTATGAGGACGCCGCCTTCCCCACCGATCCTGAGACCACTGATGGTACCGCCGAGGATGACCCCACTGATGCCACCACTGATGGTGCTGCCGAGGATGCCACCACTGATGATGGCGGCGCACGCACAGATGGCAGCCAACCGAAGAGGCAACGGAAGGACCGGCGCCCGACCGTGCTCCGCACCCTCAAGGAGGAAGTTACTGAAGTGGACTCCAACGGGAATCCAACGGCGCCCGAACGAATAGTCAAGGGGTACTCGCTTCAGCTCGGGTGCATTCTCCGGAGCACCGTCTCGATCAACACCGAGAACCTCAGGCATCCTGACCGAGGGAATTTGCGCAACCTCCTCTTCACGAAGCTTGCCCATGGCACCTCACGCCGCCACCCTCTGGACCAAACGCCGAACGAACCCCGAGCACGGCAACGCCAAGGAAAGACCGCCACACAAGATCTCCGGCACGGCCATACATACGAAAAGGACACACACGGAAGACACAGCCCACGCGCGAAAACACACAGAGGAAGGACCACGAGGAAAAGCCGACAAAGAAAACCTCAGAGGGAACGACGATGGAAAACCTACTCACGTAGACGAAGATACACTTCCCCGGTGAAAGCGACAAATGGCAAGTTTGAACAACCAGCAAGCCACATCCATATAGGCACAAAAAGACCAATAAAGTGAACAATGATGCACTCACGAAGTGATCGAGCAATGAGGCTAGAGCCATTGTCACAACTCGTCAACGAAAGTCAATGCTAGAACGAGAATGATCAGAAGAAGGTGGAGCCAGTGTATTGAGAAGAATGCCAAGGAGGAAAAGCTTCGCCACTACAGCCGAAGGGCTGACCGGCCAGGGAAACAAATAACACGCCATTCAGCCATGCATGCGACGTCGGACAGCACCCGCACAGGCTCGAATCACAGGTGTGGTAGCAGTGGGGAAAGAAAGAGGTATCCGGGAGGCCCGATACAATTAGGGAAACTAACACACTCGGTCCCGGCCGTATGTACCACGTCAGACGGACGACACCAGCGGCCCCACGCCCCGCCGTTGCCGCGCCTGAATGATGGCCAGCCGCGCGGGCCGCCAGCCCTCCTTGATGTGCCCACGTGGGCGCCAGGAGCCGCCAGCACCGGCGGTTACAGAGTGGCGGAGCCTATATGGGACAAGGAGGAGCCGTGCCGAAGCAAGGCCGCTACCGCCCCTCTTCGATAAATACGGTGACAAGCAGACCAGGAACTTTGTCAGGGCCCGGTACAAGAAGGACCCGAAAACAAAGGAGCTTACCACGGATCCGAAGACCAGGGCGCTTGAGCTTGTTCTGGTAAGGAATACACCCCCGCGTAATTAGCTCCATATGGTTGCATTCTAATTAATGAAGCCAAATTTCTAAATGGTTCACATTCCTTCCGCAGGCGACTGAAAGCAGTAGCGCGGGGTCGACTAAGAGCAACCCTTGGGACACCACTCTAAATAGGGCGTTGAATGTAATGAAGAACAAGGATAAGCTCAGTAAGCCGACGTCAGCTGGTCGTGTGGCCGGCAAAGGCTTGTCGACAAAATGGTCGTCATACTATAACACTGGTGGGCGAAAGGAGAAAAAGACCAGCTCGGAAAGCCAGGCGCGCGAGGTTCAAGAACTCAGGGCACAGGTGGCGCGGATTCCGGAGATTGTCCAAGAGCAAGTGCAACAACAACTCGGAGCGACGATCACCGCCATTGTGCCTACCTTGATCCAGGGGATTAGTGCGTGGATTGCGGGCGGCCAACAGGGGCCGCCCCCGATTCCTAGCTTCACGGCCAGCAACTCGCAGAACGCAATGGCGGGGCCATTGGTGTCTCCGGCGGAGGCGGCATTGGTGTCTCCGCGACGCCGGCACGGGAGCTTAATGCACCCGGGTGTACGCCGGCCGGCACCTCTGCAGCAAGCGGCCCCTCCGTCAACTGCACGCCCGCCGTTGGCGGTGCCTCGACATTAGCCGAGCTCGACGCCATCATCACGGTAACTAATTAAGCCTCTCTCGGCCGAGGACTTCATCTCCTTGCCTTTGACTGGGCATCCCTGACGCCCTACATGTTTTCGCAGGGCGCCGCCGACGTTCCGTGCACTCTCCTGCACTTCGTGAACAACGAGTTGGTCGATGTCGCCAAGGGCAAAATCGTTCAACCGGGCAACCCCTTGTTCCACGGTACCCAGATGCCACCCAACTTGTTTAGGGTTCAACTGGTTCGGGTGCTGCCAGGCTGCGACAAGTTGTTACCTCCGATTCGACCCGTCGGGGCCGACGATGATGACGTGATGACCCTCAGCGCCTGCCTGAGCTGGCCCCTGCTTTGGCCGAAGAGCCAGATTCGTTTGGGGGCGGGGGACACCACCCCAAAGACAACACCGCCAGTCGTGCCGGCGCCAAGTGCGGCCCCATGGCAAGACCGCCGCAACGGTGCCGGACATCCCTATGCCACTGGATCCAAACATGCATATGGCACAGGATCAGAACGACGACGACGACGATACATTTGCCAACGTCGATCAGTACTTTGCCGATCATGGGTACGGTGGCGACTTCATGGGGCCTCCTTCTCAAGAACCCAACCCAACAAAAGACGTGCGCGATCTAGCTGGTACCGCGGAGAAGCCAAGTTGCAACAGGCGTCGTCTGCAGTTCAGCTCTCAGGAGACGCCTCCAGCTGCCGACTTCACCGAGCCTCAGATAGGCGAGGTGCGAAATATTGATCAGCCCCAACACACTCAAGAAGGCGGTCTGTGAGCAGAACTCGGTCCCATTACAGGAGAAGAAGAAGGCACGCAAAAGAAAGACTAACAAGGGTGCGGGCCAGCCGGCACCGAGTACGATCCGTGCTCAGGACGGGCCACCTTCACCTGAGGATATCTCGAGGAGGGTGCATGTGGCGGGTAGGCCGATGCTACCGAGAAATTATGCTCGATGCTGCAACCGGTGCTATGCGGAGTCTGCATGATAGTGTTCTTTCTTTGGAGAAGCGGCGTCTCGGAGGAGAAGGATGTGGCATACCCGGTTTTCGCGGCCAAGGTGCCAGAGGGCAAGGGCTTTGTGGATAACTCCATCGGGGGTACGATCGTCCTGCGGTTTGATGACATCCACGCTATGTTGAACCTTCATCCGCTGCACTACACCTTCGTTCGGCTATTTTCGCTGAGTATGGAGATGCGGATCATTCGCGACAAGACCCCGGACATCGTGATAGTCGACCCCTTCTACATGCGTGCCAAGATCTTGGGCAGCGCTGGGGACCGGCAAGTCGCGAGTTCTTACCTCGAAGGCGTCATTCTGGCAAACCAAGATAAGGATAACTTCCTCGTGCCTTACTTTCCCGAGTAAGTCCTCCCCTCAACCGCCCCGTAACATATGAATTCTTAGATTTCGATCGTTTTTCTTTTAACATTCCGTGTTTTCTGCAGTGACACACACTGCACGCTCATCCTCCTAAGCCCCAAATATTCCATGGCCACGTATTTCGACCCGGACCGTCAGTCGAACGTAGACTACACAAATGCAAGAAGGTTCTTGAATGATGTTTCTCCCCGGCTACACTCAAATCTGGAGGCACCTTCACCAGGCCTATTCGTAAGTACGGCAAGCACGTGTTCTCCCACAATACGACGTTCTGCTGCGTCAAGCAGCCGCCTGGCGGTCAGAAGGGTGCCTACTACGCCATCCATCACATGCGGGCGATCGTACGGGACCATCATCAACTTCTGCTACCGAGTAGACTCAAAGATTGGGCCGCGAGCGTGTCGGCAATCCAGGACGCGGACATCAGACAAGAATTCTTTCGCATCCAGTCGGAGTTTGTGGAAATCATCCATCAAGATGTCCTTCGTACCTCGGGGCAGTTCTACCTCAGAAATCAACCGTCCGACAGTGACATCGACACAATCCTACAAATGCAGGCTGACAACGCCCGTTGTTTCATGACTCCCACGATAGACGGCGGCTTCATCCACGCTCCGGTCCCTTGAGTCGAGTCGAAAGCAGTGATGCTGTGTCTAGTTCTGAAACATCGATTGGCTCATGTTGTAATTAAACTTTAATGAACTTGTAGTATGTCTCTTTGGTTTCGAGAGTCGTTCAACTTAGATGTAATCGATGCTATTAATGTCTTGCTTTTCTCTTCCGATCGTTCTGTTGCATACTTATATATTGCTTATGTATTGTCTGTGAATTGGTACTAACGTTTTCGTTTGGCTACTGCATAGCGATGCCGTGGTATGTCGTGTACAAGGGTAAGGTTCCCGGAGTCTACGACGACTGGGAGGAGTGTCGGAGACAGGTTCACCGATTCAGCGGTAACAGTTACAAAGGGTACGCCACTAGGCCGAGGCCAAATCTAGATACACCCGCTATCTAGCGGGAGAGGGGGAGGGAGTGTTGGGGAGGAAACCGGATGAAGGACCGAGTTTCATCGTGATGATGCTCATTCGTGATGACCGCAGCTCTCTTCTATGTGATGGTAGTTTAGATGATCGATATCGACTTGTAATGTGAAGACAAACTCGCGGTCTCGAGACTTGTAATATAATGTTCTATCTTTGTTCGGTCTTTTCAATTCGGAGACTAATTCGGAGACTAATATGATGAATTGTATTCGGAGACTAAAATGATGAATTGTATTCAGAGACTAATCTTCTATTGTTTCGATGAATCTGTTGTTGATGTGTGCTGTTTATATTTTGTCCAATTATACATTTTGTAACCTGTGCAAAAAACAGAAAATTAAAAAATAAAAAAACCTAATATTCGTACTAATGGCGCATCACACCATAGTGCGCCATTAGTATGCCAAAGGATACTAATGGCGCATCATTAGACAGTGCGCCATTAGTATGCCGAACTTACTAATGGCGCATCTTGTTGTCGTGCGCCATTAGTATGCCAAAGCACCTGGGTATACATGGCCCCCTGGGAGGCATACTAATGGCGCACTGTTGTATATACTAATGGCGCATCTGAGGTGCGCCATTAGTATACAAGATACTAATGGCGTGCTACTAATGGCGCACCACTAATGCGCCATTAATGGCCAAATTAGGTGCGCCATTAGTAGGCCTTTTCCTAGTAGTGGATTGTGCCCCGAAGAATTCAACAAAATCAGCCGTCTTGAGAATGCAAAGGAAATTTGGGATACTTTGATTGATATGCACGAAGGTACCGACTCCGTCAAGGAATCCAAATTGGATGTGCTTCAAAGTCAACTTGACAAGTTCAAGATGAAGGATGGTGAATGTGTCGCTGAAATGTACTCTAGGCTTGCTCTCATCACAAACGAGATTGCCGGCTTAGGGAGTGAAGAGATGACCGACAGATTCATCATCAAGAAGATCCTAAGAGCCTTGGATGGAAAATATGATACCGTGTGCACATTGATCCAAATGATGCCCAATTACAAAGATCTCAAGCCAACGGAGGTCATTGGAAGAATTGTTGCTCATGAGATGTCGCTCAAGGATAAAGAGGAACTTCACAACAAATTAAGTGGTGCCTACAAAGCCTCATGTGAAGCCCCCACATCATTCAAGTGAAAAACAAAACTTCAACGAAGAATTGAGCTTAATGGTGAAGAACTTCAACAAGTTCTACAAGAGTAGAAGCAAAGATAGAAGCTCCAAGTCAAGGTCCTACAATGACAAAAGATCTTCTAGTCGAGAGCGAAACTGCTACAATTGTGGAAGACCCGGACACTATTCCAATGAGTGTACGGCTCCCTACAAAAGAAGAGAAGATTTTCCAAAAAGAAGAAGCAAAAGAGAAGAATCACCATCAAGAGAGAGAAGGAGTAGAGATGATCGTTATGAACGAAGATACTCACGGAGAAGCAAGGATTCGGAAAGAAAGGAAAAATCATCAAGGAGCTACACAAAACGAAGACATCAAGCTCATGTTGGTGAATGGGTATCCGGCTCCGACTCCGACAACCACTCTGACAGAAGTTATCACTCCGATTCCGAATATACTCAAGATGAAGGTGTTGCCGGTCTAGCACTTGTGTCAACCAACTCCTACGATATATTTGAATCACCAAACGAAGGAATTGGAAGATGCTTCATGGCCAAAGGTCCTAAGGTAACTCATCCTGAGTATGTTGATTTTAATAGTGATGAAGATAACTTGTTAGGGGATGATGATTTACTTGTTGACAACTCTAGTGATGAATACTGTGATGAAACGTCGATTAATCATGCTAAAATGAATGACAATGATAAGGAGAAAATTGAGGCTCTAACTAAAGAACTAAACACTCTTAAGTTAGCTCATGAAACTATCTTCGAAGATCATCGAGAACTTTTAAGAGCTCATGAGAAGTTACGCTTTGAAAAGCTCAATCTTGAGCAAGAGCATGAGTTTTTAAAGGCAATCAATGATGATCTCCGCAAGAAAAGTTCTTCTTACATTGCTAAGCGTTTACTCTTATCTACTTACATGCCCCAAATCAAGTCTAGTAACAAGAACAAGAAAGATTCTTCCTCTAGTAGTAATAATGATTATGTTAAATCCAATATTGTTGCTTCTAGTAGTTCTCTTGATTCCACTAATGATTCTCTTAGCCAAGTTACACTTGAGCAAGAAAATAGCTTATTGAAGGGAATCATAGAGAAAGGAGTGTACAAAAGCCTTGCCGGAAGTAAGCAATTCGAGGAGATTGTACGCAAGCAAGGAAGGCACCGGAAGAATCAAGGTGCTGGTTTTGAACGAAAGTTCAATGACAATGGAGTTGAGTGGGAAGAAGATCAATACCCCAAGACAAAGTTTGTTCCTCAACAAGAGAAGTATGATCCTACTTCTTTCAAGGGGAGACAAACTCAAGATGATCTTCCACCACAAGACTACAAGCAGAAAGGCAAGGACAAGCTTCAAGAGGAAATTGATGCATTTGAAGAAGCTCCTAAGACCTTAGTCAAGTGGATTCCCAAGACTACTTCAAGTTCCACTTCATCAAGTACGACTACAACTCCAAGGATTCCCATCAAGATGGTGTGGATCCAAAAGAAGAAGAACTAGAGAGTTCTTGAGGGTGACTCCGCCAACATACTTCACTCTTATCAGTTTGGTGAGAACAAGTGCAATCAACTTCCACATCTTGCACTAGTTCAAGGAGTCACAAACCCTCTTGTTGGTAAGACAAGGGACAAGGTAACCTAAAAGTTTTCATAGACATCATCTTGTGTGTGCATCACTCTATGTCTATGGATATCCTTGTTTGTTCCTTGTGGGACTAACCCATGTAGGTATTGAAAGTGCAATTCACTCAAAAGGATAGCTCCAAGTGATCTACATCAACATTGAGCATCCACATCTTCAACATCTACATGAAGTCATCATCGACAAAACCCAAGGTTAGTTCATCCCTCTTAAGGGGGATATCACATCTAGGGGGAGGTTTACTCTAAGACTTGAGTTAAAGCAACTCTAATGATGTGAACACAACAATGCTTTATGTAAAAGTGGTAACCCCACTTGTGCTTAAACGATGAGTATGACCTATGATCAAATGTTCTCATTTGACTCCTAAGTCAATATACTCATATATAGATGATCTAGTCATCGCCAATTGCTTGATAGATGCTAGAATTGGTTGTGCATGCTTTGTCACATATTTCAATTGCCATTTTATTGTGTGAGCATGTTGGTTGCATATTTTACTCATTCGAGGACATCCACTTGTTGTTTTGATTGTTTGGCTTTATGTTTCTTTTGCCAAGTGGATGGACAAGAATGCCTAAGAACCTTCTCTAGCTATCTATGATTTTCTCGTCTCAAACTCTATTCATGCTACATCACAAAATTGATCAAGTCAGATTCGAACCACTCTATGTGAGGAGCACTCGGAGTCCCCGATTCGTCATAGACTTAAACTTCCAAAACCTCTTTGTGACTCTCGGTCTGACCGATACCCCACTTTTGGTCTTACCGAGATCATTAAGTTGATCTATGTTTTCGATCTCGGTGCAACTGATTTGAACCATTCGGTCACACCGAGTTGCAATAACTGTATACAGTTTTGCATCTCGGTGCCACCGAGTTGTTCCACTCGGTCACACCGACAGGGTCGGGCTATATATAGTCACGGGCAAAAATTTGGAAATTTCTCCGAACCCCTTCGCCCGCGCGATAGCTCGCTCTGCCAACGTGGTCTCCGGATCGTCTCCTCGCCGCCAGCCACCTCCAGGCGCTGGTCTCCGTCGCCGTCAACGGGAATCAACCCCGCCGTTGCCGCCGTAGCGAGTCTCCGCCGAACTAGGGTATGGACTCGATCTTTGTGCTATTCCCCAATCCGATTCCTAGCACATTGTGATCATAGTGATTCTTGCCATGTTTGATAAACTCCTATCCAGTCAATGAACTCGTAGAATAGGTTTGATTCAAAAAATTTAGGGTTAGGTTTCCGCCGAAACCATCTCGGACCCACCGAGTTGAAAAACTCGGTCCCACCGATTTGGCTTATGCCATTGCACAAGTGAGACTCGGTCTGACCGAGTATTGCTAATCGATGTGACCGATTTTGGAACTTTATGAAACCCTAGCAGTCTCGGTGCCACCGAACTGTGACTCAGTCTGACCGAGTTCACTAGTTTAGGTTCCAAAAACTGCTTCGGTATCACCGAGTTTAAAAATCGGTAGATCCTAAATG